>NW_028261386.1:32781208-33056208 GCF_051295495.1 Thamnophis sirtalis | reverse complement strand
ATCATAATCATTTAGTGCTGGTTATAACATAGTTTCTTAGAGAGAGATAAAGTTTTTCACCAAACAAACTGACACTCTGTTTATTTTCAACGTGAACACTGCAATGTGACACTTAAGATTATTAGATATGAATACTCCAAGGTCCTTGACAGAGTGAGGGTCATCTGCAAGGTCATGCCCATCCAACTTGTATTTTGTGTTCTGATTTTTTTTGCCAATGTGTAAGACAGAGCATTTGTTGGTTGAGATTTGAAATTGCCAATTGTTTGGCCACTCTGACACATCGTCAAGATCTTTTTGAAGGGTAGCAGCATTGTCGGTGGTGTTAAATAGTTTTGCATCATCAGTGAAGAGAACACAGTTGCTTGTAATATGATCACAAAAGTCATTTGTGTAAAGTATAAAGAGTGTTGTCCTAAAATGCTGTCTTGGGAACACCACTGTTAACAGGTGCAGGATTTTCTTGACTTTTTTGTTGTTTCATGCACACTGTAAGAGACATTATTATTAGTATTAATAGTAGCATTATTGTTGTTGTTTTTGCACTATCAATTTGAAACAATCTCAAAAATTGCCCTAGCTCTACAATACTGGTGATCTTTTTAATGATCTTTCACTTTTTAACTAGAGAAGTGCTGACAGGATTTAAAGAGGAAATTCAACCATGCCCTTTTTCCCATTTATTCAATTATGCCAAACAGCTCCCCAACTCACAATAAAATAGTGCTCACAACTCACAATAAAATACCACAATAAAATAGGACTGTTCCAATATTTGAGGGGCTCCTACAAAAATGAGGGGGTCAATCTATTTTCCAAAGCACCAAAAAGCATGACAAGAAGCAATGAATGGAAACTAACCAAAGACAGAAGCAGCATAGGACTAAGGAGAAATTTCCTAAGGATGAGACCAATCAATCAAATGAAATAGCTTGCCTTCAGAAGTGCTCCATCACTAGAGGCTTTCCAAAATAGATGGGACAGCTATTTGTCTGAAATAATATATGGTCTCCTGCTGAAGCAGGGAGTTGGACTAGAAGACCTCTGAGGTCCCTTCCAACTCTATTATTCTATATTCTCTAAATTCTAAATTGGGTGTGTCACAGCAGAAGCAAACAGCTGGCTGGACCACACATGCATTAAATTATGTGATGATCAAGCTGCATCATTCTCCATCCTGTATCTTTTCCCCCAGGAAGAAACAAGAAGTAGCCAACACTGCAGCAACTATAAAAGGTCTTGGGGAACTCCAAGGAGTATCAGCTGATCACAGAAGCGTTACTTAATACCCTTTATAATAAAAATGTTTGTTATCTTGTCCTTCTTCCTGAAGGGAAGAGGTTAATCCCATCCCTAGATGGGTCATTGATAGATTTCCTGGGTGTTTCCCTGCCCAGTCCTGTCAGTTTCTATTTTTTATTCAAGGTATATGCCAGCTGCATTCCTGCAGTTTTGTTGTTGTAACTAAGTATTCACCTGTTAAGTGGTTCTTGGCTGTCTGCCCAGAACTATTAACTGAAGAGAGAGAGAATAAGTAAAACTCTCTTGTACTTTATTTCTAGCCAGTTCACCAAACTGCACAAAAAGTTAGCTACCAGTTCAGCTGTACCAGTGCAAACCAGCTGAATCCCACCACTATATGTATCCCTGTTTCCTTTAAGCCAGTGGTTTACTTCTAAAATTCTCCATTCTCTCATTGGATGTCGACCTTTCAATGGAAGTGCAGTTGAAAACATCACCTGTGTTCCTAACTCTTTGACTTGCATGCCTAGCTTCTCATAGTTTCTTGATATTGTTTTCAGTCTCTTTTGTTGTATCATCCAACTCTACATGAAAGAGGATAAAGCAATAGTAATCTGTGGGGTTCAATATTTTGGTAAGCCTCTTGATCACATGTTTGATCTTTGCTCCTAGGAGACAATAGATTGACAATAGATTAATCCTTTGATAGATTATCTGATCTACAATTTGCTGGTTCTCTTTCTTCAATTTCTGTGAGAAGTGAGGAATTCTGAGAATCTGCCTCAGTAGCCACTACACCTCTCCACACTCCAGAATCTGTTGCTTTTCCATTCAGTTTTCCACCCTCCTTATTGCTAGGTCTACTGGGTCTAACTGAAACCCAATCCTTCTTCTACTTTCCTGTATCCTAGCCTAAGGTCCAGATTCCTCCTATCAAAAAAACATAACTCAGTTCTTACTTTTTTCCTTCCTCATTTAAATCTTTGTATATGAAACTTTTGTTTCCTTTAAATACATTTTTAAAGCATTTGAGACTTATGAGTCAGTAACTACTGTCTCCTTAGGAAATTTATTATCAGATGAAACCTATTTGATATTTCTCATTGTCAAAAAAGACATGGAAAGAAAGACCTGAAAGCAGATGTTATTCTCAAAAATATAAGCAACTATAATTTTCCAGACTGTCACACAGAAGAATCTTGAAGCCTTTTCTATATCTATCACAAATGTTGGCACATCCTGCCATCAGCAATGGAGATGGCAATTAAATGTTAACAAAAAGAGAAAGCATCCAGTTCTTTTTGCTGATGCATAATTTAAACCATTAAAACTAAGATTGTTATTATCCAAAACAAAAAAGCTCACTAAAATTGACAGATTTTGCTTAGTAAATTAGCCTGAGGTTTCTCTTTGTCACTGCAGCTCTTGTGTTATAGTGACAATGAGTCCCAGCTGCCAAGTACCACAATTAGATTAGTTTTGTGGATATTGATTATTTTTAGCACACTACTCTATATTATCATCATTATCATCATCATCATCATCATCATCATGCATTTTGCATAGCAAAAATCTTTCTGCAGCAACAGCGTAAGTATCATCACAATTCTGCCTTCTCTTCTACCAATTAGCTTGAGAAAGCTTGCATATTTTATTTATTACCATTACTTCTTCTGAAACTACTTTTCCAACCTATCTGATTTGGCTTCTATTGATTTATTTTTACCTGTACATTATCTACAATTATTTCCAGTTACATTAATGTAAATATTATCTAGTATCAACCTGTTGTTGCTTTCTGCCTAACAAGAAACCAATGTATTTCTTTGAAGGATAGAGATGGCTCAGTTTCATATTATCACAAAATTATATACAGTATCTTCAGACCCTGGAAATAAGCCAGTGTTTGTTCATTCCAGAAATTCTGAAAACCATCCAACGTCATCATAGCAACTAATTTAAATACCTGCGATCTATGCCAGCTTTTCCTCTGCCAGTTTAAAATTAAATACCAATTATTCCACCCTCCCATAATCCTTTCTCTATTGCTTATCATCTTGCCTAATGTAATGGTCTGAAGGTCTGTGAAGCTCACATACAATTTTAAAAGCCTCACCTGTTCAAAAATAATGTGGTATTAATGCAAATTGTAGTATTCCTCCTATACAACAATTGTCTTATACAATTATTTTACTTATTTTATCACAGTAAAATATTATATATGCCTTGTCTTCCTAGCACTACATTTGTTATGTAAATTAAGACTGGGATTCTTTACCCTCGCATCTCACACCTGTTTACTCCTGCAACTACATTTACTCATGTTCATGCCTCAGTCCTATATTTCTTTCACAAAACATAAATGTAGAACATGGAATAAGGGAAAAGCAGTAAGGAGATGAGGGGAATTTGTCTGCAACTGAAAGTTTTGACAGGTCTTACCAAAAAAAAAAAGATTCAGGATAGTAGGCCATGTAATTCTAACCCAGGTATTCTCTCAAGATTTGAGCTAAGGACATCCCAGAGACAGTTATGTTAGACTATTGCAAGAAAAATAACCTATACGGACTTGGAAAGAATAATTCAGATGCTGCTTCAGCTTATCTAGCAAGAAGAATTTCCTTGGCAATTTGTTCCATTGCCAAATTGCCCTTACTATTAGGATACCTTTCTAACATTAAAATCAAAATTTATCTTTAGAAGAGAATATTTATAACTCAGAATCTGCCTTCCGGAAATCCTGGAATATATGTATGACATTATTTTGGTACTTCAATCATAGTCCTCTTTAGTTTCCTTATTTCATTCAAGGCTGAACATTCCTTATTCTCTCACTTTCTCCTTATAAAATTTAATTTATACGCTCTAATAATCCTTATTGCTCTTCTCTGCATTTCCCCTAAATTTCTCTGAATCTTTTTTTTTAATTTACAATACCAAATATTGAACACAGGATGCAAAGGGTTATCAATTCTAATGGAATAATTACTTACTATGGTTTTAAAATAATGCATTTATTGATGTCCCCTAAAATGCATTTCCCTCTCTCCAAAGTCTTGCAATGCTACCCCTCATTGTGGTGTGGGGCAGAAGTGGTATTCAGCAGGTTCTGACCAGTTCTGGAGAGCCAGTAGCAGAAATTTTGAGTAGTTCTGAGAACTGGTAAATTCCACCTTTGATTGGCCCTGCCCCATCTATTCTCTGCCTCCTGAGTCCCAGCTGCTCAGGAGGAAATGGGGATTTTGCAGTAATCTTCCCCTGGAGTGGGGAGAGAATGGAGATTTTACACTATCCTTCCCTGCCATGCCCACCAAGCCACACCCACAGAACTGGTAATAAAAAAATTTGAATCCCACCACTGGTGTGGCATATTCCTAGGAGAGATAAGTGAAGTCTGCTAGGACTGTATACCAACTATATATTTTCCCTAACAAGGGCATACAAGGGATGAAGGTCATTCCAGTTGCCCAGTTATAAAAAGCAGGTAACTATATTAGGTAGCAGTGATGTAAGAAATGCCTTAGGCAAGTGATCACTTTTGTTATAACAGAAAATATCTCATTTCACATTGCATAGGAAAAGGCAGTGGTAAATTGCTCATGTGTTTTACCAAGAAAACCACACAAGATAAAATGATTGCTAATATAGTGGCAAGTAATGGGTCTCTCCAGTCTGACAGCACTCAATAAGAGTATTACTGGTGTAGGTCTTTAGGATGTGCAATTGCTGATGATTTGCCACACAGGAAAAGAAAATTTGAAATTGCAACGATAGAATTACAATGGGAAAATGAAAAGTTAAAAGCATGAATTAGGAAAACTTAGCACAGAGAAATATGAAATGAATTGATCATGCTTTGCCATCTTGGGTATCAGTGAATTGAAATGAACTGGAATGGACATTTTGAGTCAGAAGATCATATCACTTACCGTAAAGTCTCTACTTATTTATTCAACCAATGTGCTGAACATATATTGAGGGAGACTGGATTGGAAGAGGATGAGTACAGTTTCAAAATTGTTGAAAGAACATCAATAACCTGTATTGCAGTGATAAAATTACTCTGATATGAAAATATAAATGATTTTCAAGCTCAAATAGGGAAAGGCAAGGGACATAGTGACAAAAAGTTGGACTATGATTATAAAGACCAAACTAATGACAACAGGTATTACAACCAACCTTAGAAGTGACAATGAAGGTAGACAATGAACGTGATAGTTTCTGCCTTTTAGGATCAACTGCCTATAGTAAAGGAACCAGCAGTCAAAAATATGCTGAAAATTGGTATTGTAATTTATATTGTGGTTTTTAATTGTTTTTATGTTCCTTGTCTTATTATACACATTACCCAATCATTATGTATGATGAGAGGATATATAAATTTGATAAATAACTAAACAAAACAAAATATTCAGATGTTATGATATGTGTAAACCCACAAAATTCAGAATTGTACAACCCATGGATTTCCTTATTATATTCTACAGACGCCAACTTTGAACGTAGAAGCAGAATAAAAGAACATTGACATTTTTGAACATTGCTTTGGAGAAAATCCCTGATAATTCCATGAAAACAAATAAATGGATCCTAGAAGAAATCAGAGTCTCACTCAAGGCACAAATTACCAGGTGTTATGAGAGAACATGTCCTCAGAATAAAAGGACTGGAAAAGAAGTGGAGCCAAAGAGTTATAGTGACAATGCAATGGAGCAGTACTGGAGTCAAAGACAGCAAATTCTTAGAATCCCTTATCCACACCCGTTAATAGTCTCTCAGACTCAGAGTTTAGTCTTTGTCCTAGGCAGAGGTGCTTAAGTGAAGATTCAGAGGCAGAGAGGGAGTAATAAATTTGAGGGAACCAGCTAAAAAGAATGGAAGAACTATTAGGAAACAGACTCTGCAGCTCCTGCATGATATGTCTCAGTTTGCACTGAGTGGGAGGTCAGTTTGGCTTATTTATTGCATTCTCTCTGTAGGGAAAAACACTGAGGACAACTTTCAGCAGTGTTATGTATCTATGTTGCTTTGCCATGTCTTAGACCCTGGATTTGCTTCACCTTCTCCCTTGTCTCTCATTTGGAATTATTTTCTGATGATTTGTTTACTGGTCTCAGTCCACATTCGACCTCTTTGACAACAAGCACACTAGCCTTAAGGTCCTTTTCAAAAACTGCTTATACTCTACCAGCTGTGAATCAAACTTAGCTCACTTATCTGTGGCTGTAGAAGTTTTATAGCTCGTTAAATACAATCTAATAGCCAAATTATCAAAACTAAACTCAAATTTTCATCATTCTGACATGTTGCATGAAGATTGAGCTCCCTTAAAAAGACCATATTAGGATAGATAGAAGGAAGGAAAAGAGGACAGCCAACAGCAAGGTAGATGGACTTGATTTCAGTATTGAAATCAAGCTGAAGTTGGGAGCAGATTATTCTAGAAACAATCTATCAGTGTTGTTCCTAAGTGCTGATATTGACTTAATGGCATGTAATCAAAATTTCATTTGCCTTTTTTAGCATTTGTGTCACATTATTATTATATATTCATATGGAGCATGTGATCCATTATTTTTCCAGCATCTGCTTTATCCATAATATTATCAAGCCATATATTTCCTACCATATTCCCAGACCTGGACAATTTATTTCTATCTTCTAAGTGAAGAACTTTGTTATCTGCCACTCTAAGGTGGGTTCCTACCAGTTTGCACCTATTCGGTAGAAACGTCAAATCTACTGAACCCGTTAGAAGAGGTTCCACCAGTGGACCCGTAAAGCAGGCCACACCTACAGAAGAGGTGCCAAAAAATTTTGAAACCCACCACTGCTGCCACTATTAAATTTTATTCTACTACTTTCAGCCATTTCTTCAAGCTATATCAATTTTTTTTCATTTTCTTTTTGTATTAGATATGCCACCTTGCTTTGGGTCATTTCTACTTTTTGATAAACATTTATTCCACATTTTCATCCATGACATTTAGGAAATTGTTAGGGAGCATCAGAGCCAAGATTAAATTCTGTGGATCCTCTTTGATACCTTATTTTAATTTTAGCTCTTTCATTCATAATTAAATGGACACCTCTACTTCTATGTATTGTATCAATATCAGACTCCCTTCATTCACATCTATTACATTCTTCCCTTTTTCTTAGTTTGACAAACATATAGCTTGGTGGGTGTGGCAGGGGAAGGATACTGTAAACTCTCCATTCCCTCCCCACTCCAGGGGAAGGTTACTGCAAAATCCCCATTCCCTCCTTATCAGCTGGGACTTGGGAGGCGGAGAATAGATGGGGGCGAGGCCAGTTAGAGGTGGTATTTACCAATTCTCCAAACTACTCAAGATTTCTGCTACCAATTCTCCAGAAGTGATCAGAACCTGCTAAATACCACCTCTGGTTTACTGCCGTATTCAAGAGTTCAGTAATTCACCTACTGTTTATTATCTATTACTCTTCTGCTATTTTTACTGAAAAACTGGAGTACTATTTTTTTTTCTTCATTTATTTTGAACATACCCGAAAAGTTTTTCTATGTTTTTAGCTTCCTTCACTAACCTCAACTTATTCTAAACTTTAATTTTGCTGGCAACATCTCAAAAAATCTTATTTAGTAATCTGTCTGTCTTTTTTCCTTCTCTATGCACTCTTTTTCCATTTTTAGTTCTTTCCTAAGTGTTCAGTGCAGCCACATGGACTTTGTTTCTACCTCCTTCAAATGTTTGCAATTGTGCATTTAATAATTTATTTTTTATCAACTTCCATTAATCTTTGCCTATTTTCTTAACATGGAATATTATTTATTCTTGTTATGACGATTAAAAATCTGTTTTATGTAACTGTTTTAACTCAACTTTACATTTTATTAATAACAAGGATTAAGGCATTAGTTTCCTGTAAAACATATGGGAGTTGGGTAGTGTCTAAATCAAATAAATTAAAATTAACTTAATCTGCTTTCTAATTGGTTTTACTTAAATAAAAAGTTGGTTGTCTTACTTCTCCCATCAAAGAAGAAGATTGTCTGTAAGAAAAACCAGGAATTTTCCTAGAACCACATTGGCAGAATTTCTGTGTGCCAAATGTTGGAATTAATTAAATTTTTCTGTCATAATTTTCTTTATTCATCGTTTTGCATTATGTAAGTATGCCATTTGTTCTTCACTTACATTGTTCAAATGTTTTTGGTTGGTTGATCAGTAATAAACATCAACAGTGCTACTGATTTTATTCTTTCTTCCACTTATTTTAACCCAGATCCTTTCATGACACTAACTTGATTTAAGAGGGCTGTGAAAATAACTACACACCCTGTCAGCATTCCAAATATCATGCAGAATTAAATCAGAGTCCAAGGCAGAGCTATCCTTAAAGTTCCAATTTAATAAGACAGACAGTTGGCAATGGCTGTGGAATCCCAAATCTGAAACTTCCTGGGATTCCACCCAGTTGAAAGTTTATGATCTTATCCCCACAACCATAAATCCATCACATGGTCCAATCTTCTTCGGCCACAATGACTTCTCCACCCAGCTGGTTCCGGTCAGGTGCAGAGGTGCAGAGAGAAAAGATGACCTTGGCTTCTAGAAAAGAATGACAACAACACATTCCACTATTCTACTCCTTTCTATTCCCCCCTCCCAACTACTATACTAATGAAACAGCATAGTGAATTAATAGAAAGTGTGGCAAGCCAAAGATCTTAAAAAAGGAAAATAATTGCAGGCCTGACACACCCCTCACATCCTGGACATAAATTGTTTCAACTTCTACCCTCAAAATGATGCTATAGGGCACTGCACACCAGAACAACTAGACACAAGGACAGTTTTGTCTGAATGCCATCACTCTGCTAAACAACTAATTCTCACAAATTAGTCATATTACCTACTATGGCTGTATTACTATTATTATTATTCTCTACCTTCCTAGTACCAATCTCTTCCCACTTATGACTATAACCATGTTGCTTGTATCTTTAAAATTTATATTGCTTTGTTTTGTAGTATAATTTTATTACTTATTAGTAACCCACGACTACCACTAAGTGTTGTATCTTATAATTCTTGATGTATTTATTTTATTTTTCTTTATGTATACTGAAAGCATATGCACCAAAGACAAATTCCTTGTGTGTCCAGTCACCCTTGGCCAATAAAGAATTCTATTCTATTCTATTCTATTCATTACTAAATAGAGGTAGACAGATAGATAACCTAGATAGATAGGTAAATATATCATAAGTTCTTCTCTTTTTATATTACTCCTGTTATTTTTGAGCAAACAGCATTGTTCAATTGCTTTATCACTGGAACTATCAATGATATTATGTTGTTAGCTTGTCAGAAAAGTGGAGCAAGGGACACAATATGAATGTTAGTTGTTCATGGCAGGCAGGCCAGAGGAGTTCCCTGCAGATAGGATCAAAGTGACATTTATTTTTGGCTTTTTGGAAGAAAGAATGACCAGATGGCCAGTTCAATTCAGTGGAAAAAATGGGGGATATTGGGCAGCTAGCAAGATTGTAAAATATTATCAAAAAAGGTTTAGCCTTCTGTCAGAAGACCAATTATTAATCAAGAGATTTTAATTAATTAACAAATCACTCAATAAATTTCATAAAAATTTGATAGTTCAAAAAAAAAGATGATACTTATAAAATACTCATAAAAACATATAGCTAACACAGATAAAAAACAAACAGTATAAAGGATCAGGCCCCAAAACTTGTCCTCTGGAAAAGTTGTGCTTTTAATTGTTTTCAAAAAGTAGACAATATTGGCAACAGATGAATCTAAAAGAATAAGTTTTTCAAAGTGGTCCCATTATTGAAAAAGAAGCTGTTTCCCCTGAATTCCAGATATAGTCCTGGATAACCAGGTGCCAAACCATAAGAGTGTGTTTTGTTTTGTTTATTGTTTAGCAGTGCTAATTGTTTTATGTGGGTTTTCCAACCGCTAGTGGCATAAAGGATCACCCATGTGGTGTGATGCACCTGGCCCTTCTTTGTAGCCTGGGTTCAAAGGGAAAGGAGACTGGAAATCATCACTCTCCATGTAATCCATGCTGATAAAAGAAAGTTGAGTCTGAAGGGGAAGTGATATGATAAACCATAGAAGCACAGAGAAGGAAGTCAAATCACAGAAGGAAACAGTACCATTACAGAAAATTCTGAGATGCAATCGGGAGGATGGGGGGGGCATTAGACAATAACACCGTCCTTAATTACAGTAACTCAGCTGGAGACTTTAAGATTTTGTTACATTAGGTATAAAGCTATAAAGATGTTTCCAGAAATTCAAATGATTATTTACATTACTCAATTTGGATGCTGCCCAACTCCATCCTAGCTCTTGTTCCCAGAGTTTGTGTGTTGGTTTGATTCCTATAGCCACCAAGCTGAACAAAAATTGAACAAAACAAACTGACCTGGTGAACTCCCCTTCAAAATCTTCATTAGCTTTCCCAATCTGTTCACTAAATTATAACCCACTGAAAGGTTATGCATAAAATGTTTATGAGACTGTTGATTATCTTTCTTATAAGGGACTAAATAATGTTTATTCCTTTGGACCCTTTTAAAAGAGCTGGCATAAAATGTATGATAACCAGTACTTGCTATGTGTCCAATCCATGGGTTTGTGATGCAACTGCCATCAGCACGTGTTACATGCTTAGATGCTGTGTGTAGGTTCCGAAAATAATCTTTAGAAAAATATGATTGGAATCTTGTAAGATTGCCAAAACTCATAAAATTCCAGTGATCAAAATAAAGTGCTCAGATATAAAAGCTTTGGAGCAGTGCTTTTCAAGATATATTTTTATTGCACAGTAATGTCCAGAACCCCCCCCCCCGCCAAATGCTGAGAATATCTAACCACAGTTGAGGAACAATTTCCTGGAGGTTATTGGGCAAAGAGCTACAGAGCTCTTAGCAGAGCATTCAGAGATTTCTAAGTTAGTATGACAGCTTAACATTAACATTTAAGCAATGGGAATAGATAGAGGTGCCCATCACAGATCCCTGAATGTGAAACTTGTGCCCATACTAGTTGCTGCCTGCCAATAAAACCTCTGCTTTCCATTCTCCCTTATGGCGACACTTCAATGATGGATGGTAGAAGCCTCCGTGTTCTGCCTGGAGTCCCACCATTAATAATAATCAAAGATGAATTTTCTTGGGAAAAGGAAAATTACATGAAAAACACTGTTTATTTTTAATAGATTATTTCTTTCCTTTTTTATTTTTCTTGGCTTTCTCTGTGTGAATGAGTGAGTGATGGGGAAGCTTCTGGGTATATTTAGAATTTTTGCCCCCTTGACAAATTGATGGCCATTCAGCCCTTTTCTGATTTGATTCTTGTTTGCCTCCAGACATGGCTGAAGGACAAGCATGGCCCTCTACACTCACAAACTAAACTACTGGCAGCAAGCAAAGCTGCTTAGGCAAGCAGAAGGAAGCCCATGTGGGAATGATGCTGCATAGATTAAGTTTCAACCCCTATGCAGCAATGATGCTTCACAGATGAAGTTTCAAACAGAGAAGTGGCAACATGTGAATGTGGAGGTAATGGTATTGCTATCAGAGGAGAAAGAGTAGTAAAAATCTACTCAGAATGAGGTCATTAATATAGGAAATAAGACAGCATATTTTCTTCTCCTTCAGTTCATTGGTACTCAGGACTTGTTCTCCCAGTGTAATATAGAATTCCATAGACATAGCAAAGATATTTTTTTAGCCAGGATAAATGGGCCATAGAGTTATCAACAAACTGTGTTTGGCTGTTAGGAGAGGAGATAATCTAACTATTTCATTTATCTATATTTATTACTTCTTTGCCATGGATAAAATTTGAAACAAAAGTCAGTGACAAAGTAATGTTTCAGTTCTTTTTTTGTTTTGTTTTAATTATAGTCATACAGTAATTTATAACAAAAAAATCTGCATTAGCAGAAGCTCTGCAAACATTTATGAAGTGAAGTAATATCAGCAAACTGATCTGCCACAACTATCCCTCATTAATTATTTCTTTCAGTTTCAAAAAAATGCCCTCTGGAAGCACCCCCAAAGTGGCATGTCTCCTTCAGGGATGACATTCAGCAGGTTCTGACAGGTTCTGGAGAACTGGTAGCAGAAATTTTGAGTAGTTCAGAGAACTGGCAAAGACAACCTCTGGTTGGTCCCAAAGTAAAGTGGGAATGGAGATTTTGCAATATCCTTCCCCCTGGAGTGGGGTTGGAATGGAGATTTTTCAGTATCCTTTCCCCGCTACACCCACCAAGCCACGCCCATAGAACCAATAGTAAAAAAAATGAATTTCACCACTGGTCTCCTTGTGCCCGACTCCTCCAACTTTAGTGAGAAATGATAGGAATTGGCTTTTCCTCTTAGTAACTCTCAAAGTTCACTAATAATTTGGAACTATGTCCCATGCCAACTTTGCCCTGTTGTAGATTTTCCATGAAATCTGCAACTAGTTTCCAGGTTCAACCACAACAACACACAAGCACACAATATATATAAACGTAAGGTAAACTACTCCAAACTCCAAATACAACTTCAGTGACACTGGTTAATGCCTAGAATACACTACCTGACTCTGTTGTTTCTTCTCCAAACCCCCAGAACTTTAACCTTAGACTGTCTCCTGTCTACCTCATGCCATTCCTAAGAGGTCTGTGCCTACCATCCCCATCATAATGTTTCTTTTTATTCGTATCCATTTCATGTCTCCAAATCCATGTTTATAGTTATATATTTTATCTAATGCATGCTTGACGAAATAAATAAAATAAAAAATAAAAACTGGCAAGTAGTCATCAGTGTGACAAAAGACCCAATATAAACAAGTAAGCTAAGTTCCATTCAGATTCCAGCACTATTAAATACTATGGTCAAACAGGTGTTTATTAAATTAATCAAAACTGGCTGGGTTCTCATAACGCACTAAGGCATAAACCAAAATTTTCAAATTGCAAAAGTCGGATTCATGTTAATTTTTGGCTTTGGCTTAGCATATTGTATGAAACCAATCAATATATGACTTTATCTTTCTTAGAACTATTCCATATGTAGGGCTAATACAATACCAGATACTCCCTATCACACTCTGGCCTTGACCTGAAGTGAATGTCTTAATATATCTTGAAATGATATAATTTCAAGTTATACTAATCAGATGAGTTTTGTCTTGGATATGCTTACTTGCTTGTTTATATTGTTTATATCTTGTTTTTCTTCCTAAAAGGTATTCAGGACATCTATCCTGTATTTTATTTTGTTTTATTATGTTTTAATTGCTCTTGGCAGTCTTTTCCAAAATTGAGTGAATACAGCTGAAAGAAGAAAGAATTCTGAAAGAATTAAGTAGTTGGATAAGAATATTTTTAGTCACATGTAAAAATTATTCATTTACATTTAATTTAATGGAGTTGCCTATCCAACAAGGCACTTTAGGTAGTGAACAAATAAAGACATAATCATAATACAAAAATCACATTAAAAATAGAAGTAGCAGTCAAGGCATACAATTGCATGCATGTGTGAATTTGCATAAATATCCTTTTATATTTAAAGGTAACTGTCACTATATCAATTAACTACAGAGTTAATTGTAGATTTTGCTGCCAAGGCTAATATAATAACATTAACAATTTTTGCGATTATTAACTATATATATTTATGCAACTAAAACTACTATCTCTTTGTCAATACAACTCTTTTTTAACTTTTTAAAGAGAGGAATTATTTTGTTGGAAAAAAACTACTTCACAGATATAATATAAATTCTATATTGGCAATACTTTGCTATTGGGAAATTAAACATATTGCGGAGAGGGGAACAGAAGCAGTAAAAGGTGTTGTTTGGTTGTGGAGTTTAATTTCTTTTCATAGTCAGAAACTTATTAAAATATATAGAGCATAAAGAAATGTATCCACTATTGTTATTTCATCTCAGCTAGCTGTAATTTGAAAAAAGAATCTTATTTCAAAGGGCAGTTTTCAAGCAGAGAAAATGTGGATTAACATGTGAAAGTAGTCCAGTGTTAATGCAATAAAAACCTTGGAGACAGTTCAGTGCAGCTAAACTGCACTGCACTATTTCTGTTAATGTGAATGATATCTATAAACAATTTTGCAGCAGTCTTTCAGAATCCATGATGACCTCCAGTAATTAATGAAAAATAATGCTTCCAAAGTGTGAAATTGCCAAGAGATGACAGTACTGGTGTGCAAGAAGCTTTGATATGTACTTTAGCATATATTCTCTCATTTTCATTGCAAGGAAATTGTTTCAGAAAAGGTTGTATTACTAGGATTAGGCTGCAGCAAATACAGTATTTTTCAGACTATAAGACGCACTGGACCATAAGACACACATCAGCTTTAGAGGAGAAAAACAAGAAAAAGAACATCTGCCTCTGCCTTCCAGCATCCATCCGGTATTTATCTGGCTAGTGCCCTTGCAGCAAACAGCAAACAGTTTGTCAGCTTCAGCATGTTATCGTAGCCCCAGCACATGGCTCGTCAGGACTCCACTCCATTGCACCCACCACCGGTCAACTGAGCTGAACTGCTGCTGCTGCTGCCTCCAGAAAACAATGGAACCTTTGCTGCTGAGCAGCTGATTGGCAGTTCAATCAGCCTCCCAGAATACCATTGACCAGCTGTTCTAGGCAACAGGGATTTCCACCGCTACCATTAGCCGCCGTTCACTGTCCATTTCGAATTGGCAGCAATTGGCAGTGTCGAATGGCAGTGGTGGCAATCAGTGGTGGCGGCGGTGATCCCTGCCACCTAGAACAGCTGATCGGTAGTATTCCAGGAGGCCGATCCAACTGCTGATTATCTGCTCGCTCATGAAGGCTCCAGTGGTCCCTAGTGGCAGCCAACAGCAGCAGCATGACAGGCAACAGTGGCGGTGAATGGGGGTGGTGGCAAATGCTGCAGCTGCTCCAACCCCCATCTCCCCTGCCACAATATTCACCCTATAAGATACAGACATTTCCGCCCACTTTTGAGGGGGAAGTTCGTCTTATAGCACAAAAATATGGTAGTTTACTTTCAGCAATGCACCATGCTTGAATTTTTGACTGCCAAAGGAGTTCTGTCAATTGAAATTCACTGACAAATTCACATTGCTTATGGTAGTGACATGAAAACTGTGCATCACTGGGCCAAAAAAATGTAACAATGGTGAATCAGGGAGAGCTTATTTATGTGATTAAGAATGAAATGGATGGCCTGTGATGACAACCAATGAATTTCACATGAGAAAGGCCGACAATCAGCAAATCACTCAAAAAGACATTGCTCTCAACTTTGGTATTTCACGGGAATGTGGGGGTCACATTATTAAGTTCTTCAGTGTCAAACAGTTTGTGCAATGTAAGTTCTCTTACACACTGTTGGCAGAGATTAAATTTTCAAGAGCAGAAATTTGCCAGCAATTGTTGTCACTGCCAAGAAGGAAGGTGAGGAATTTCTTCACAGCATCCTAACAGGCAATGAAATATGTCCTTGTCATTAATGATTGAAAAATGAAGTGTCAACCCATGGAATATTATCACAAAACTTCACTTGTCAAAAAAAATATTTCCTGACAAATCAGACTTTGTCAGGAAGACTCACACTTACAGGTTTTGGGGATGCAGATGGTTTTATTCATATTCCTTTCTTTGAACCCTGGATTAAGAACAATTCAATTCATTGCAATTCTCAAAATTTGAAACTGATTAAACAATAATTCAATAGCACAAGAAGTGAAATTTTGTTACAACACAACTCTAGGCATCAGACCTCACAAATCACAAGAAATTATTGCAAAGTTGGATGTACTATCTTACTCCATTCATCATATAGTCCTGGGATAGGCTTCCACCTTTCCCCAAAATTGAAGAAATACCTTCATGAATATCTGATTTACTTAAATGAAGAGTTAAACAGGGATCTCAAAATCCATATAAAAAAATAAGGTATGGATTTATTTTCTGACTGCCTTAAAAGCTTGCCCATTATTAACTGAAGTATGTAGCAAATGATGATTATGTGGAGAACAGGTAACCAAAGGCTTCATTTCAAAGACTGTTTTCCTGTTTCATTTATTAAAGTATCTCTACTTAAACTAAACCTATGGAGGTGGAGGTGTTACTTCTTTTTCAACATTTTAATTTATTTATTTACTCTATATAGCTGCTTATCTCACATAGTCACTGTGGACAACGAACAGGAAAACAATAGCAATATAATTAAACCACCAATATGTTAAAATTCCTAATACAGCAACATTTCTAATGTTTATCTCGTTCTGCAAGAGGACAAAGCAAAACAAAATAAAGTATCTCCATGTGGCTTGATGCTTCCCCATGATAACTGATTATTGCAACTTTTATTCATTGAAACAAGTATCCCATAAGTTTAAATGTAAACTTGTTGCCATCGCGCCATAAATACAGATCAAATTATATCAAGTTTAAAACTTGAGTCTCACATTCAAATAGATAAATTTACATTCCTAGCAAGTATCCTTTTTCCTGCTTACGTCTGGAAGTTGCTTTCTTTCTTTTCAGTCAGAGTACAAGTACAGAGTACTAGATGATTATTTGCTGCATTGGAATTGGTTTATAAGGAACATTTGCTCAGAATAATAACAACTGAGAAGTGTCGATTCATTTTCTGGTCCTTGCTGTTTTAGAAAGTAAATCAATGTATGCAAATAACTGGAAATTATTTCCAATATTCCTATTTAAACAAATAAAGATTCCCCTCCTCCAGTGAATGTCTATTCGATCCTTTTACTAGAGTCTAATAGAACACAAAACAAACTTCTGGGTTCTTCTTGTCTTCTGTCAGTCACAAATTATCTATCTCATGATTAGTTGTCCCATTTTCTTTGCCTACAATTGTTTATATATCAGTTCATTTGAAGTATCTTACCTCAAGGGTATGTTCTTCATTAGTTTTATAGTATAACACTTACTGCACTAGCCTTTCATTTCTGTTAGGTGTGTTCAACGAGTTTCAAAAGCTAAGTAGTCATTGTGCCAAATGTGTGCGATCAAAAGCTACAAAACCCATTATGATAATACACAGCAATGCTTTCAGCTTCAGATTTCCACAGGCAGTGAGCTTATTCTCTTGGTGTTGACTGAAACATGCTTCACAGAATTGCTTCATAGAATTAGATCCAAAGTCCTGTCTGTTGGAATTGAGTGTTAGTGAAATGGGAAAGAGCAAATGAAAGTTGTTTAAACCAGTATTAGGGAAGGATAAAGTTTTGCTTGTTGCCCCTACAAAAAGTCTTTCCAATCTAAGTTTAATGGAAACATTTCCATATAATCCTATATGAGTGAACAGGTGAAGAGAAAATCAACCTGAAACAATATTATTTAAAAATATATTATAGCTTATTATAATATAAAATAAGGGAAACAAACAAATAAAAACAAACAAAAACAAAGAAACAATATTGCTTAGCGATAGACACTTTGGAAAGAGTGGAGAATGGAACGAAGTGGAGAATGTGGAGAGTAGAATATAATGAAAAGATTTCTTCAATCTATAAATTATGACCAGACTAATTTATTAAGAGTACAATTAAAATAATGCAGAATTGCTTTATGCATATTTAGAGAAATAAACCATGTTTGATATTAAAGCTATTTAGAATGGAATTCTGGGTTTTACACTGGAATTTATGAAGCTTTCACTCAAGGATACAAAACCTGTTATTTAGTACACAGAGAAAGTCAAACTGACATAAATAATCATGTTGATCTTCTTCCCCCACTTCCAGATTCAGCCTTAATAATAATGTGCCTAAGAAATCACTTGCATATTCTGAAAAATATTGAGAATAACATTGGATTCTTTTTGTAAAGAGTTAGCTGTAAAATTATATCTGTAGTTAATTATGGTTGTTTTTGTTTCATTAAGTTCTCAGCTAGTTCTAGACACATATATATTCTGAACATCTAGAACATCTTGATTCTAGCGTCTAGAATCAAGACACTATCTCCAAACTAGCAACCTATTTGCACCAGTACTGATCATCAGATGAAACCACTAAAAATGGTTTATCTTCAGCTGTGAGCACCAATTTCACTTCTCGGTTTTCTTGATGCTTATTCTTGCCTTAACAGAAGGAATGTGAGTTACTCTGTGCACTGTCTCAAAACACTTCATTTAGGTATCTCTTTGATATGGTTTGATTGTCAGAGTCCAAGAATAACCATGATTCTACATCTCTCATTTGCTAGTATTCTGGATTCTATTTGATAATCACCTTTTATCAGGCAAACATCTCTCCTAGCTAATTAGGATTGCCTTCACATCTGTTGCATTCTATACTATATCTGCCTGTTCTACTAAATGAAGATCAAAATTAAAGGATTAGGCATTATCAGCCATACAAAGTAGACCAGATCATGAAACTTCATAGAAGACTATAAGCTACTTTTATTTAGTAATATAATTTTCCAATTTTTTGATTCCCCTCCTACCTCTTTTATATTCATGTCAACTAAGGGTGTGTCTGTCTGAGATATATTCATAATCATCCCTGTCAGAACACAGAATAACAGAACTTGGAGGTCTTTTCATTCAAGCCCTTGCTCAAGCAGGAGATCCCATATCATTTCAGATATGTGGCTGTCCAATCTCTTCTTTAAAATCTCTACTGATGGAGCATGCTACACTCACTATTACTGCAGGCAAGCCATTCCACTTATTAATTGTTCTCCCTGTCAGGAAATTTCTTTTTATTTCTAGGTTGGCTCTCTCCTTGATTATTTTCCAATCATTGCTTTTTGTCCTGCCTTCAGGTGCTTTGGAGAATAGGATGACCTGCCAAATCCATCTGGTGGTGATGCTACCTAAACCACATTTTTCTAGTAATATTGGCCTTTTTGAGGCTTTGGTATCCTACCACCCTTCTCCTCATCAAAGTCATTGTTACTCTCTACAGGTATGGTGAGCAATTTTATAATCCCCCCACCCCAATTAACTCTTTTGATAGCTTCCTCCTATTTGGGTGGAAAGGATTCACATAGTGGTATCCATGAGGAGGTGGGATAAGTGAATGATGTAATTAGCACTGCATTGTCATGTTCAAGCTCCATCTCTTTTGAATGTGCACATATAAATGGAATTGATCCTGTGTGGCAATGGCACAATACTAGCTTTGTCATTTTAAAGAAAGCTTCCAATAATGCAGGTAACTTTAACTGACTATGAATCTGAAGAATTTAAAGAAAAATCCCAACTTTTTCATTACCTCCACTCTTAACATTGATTTTACTATATACTAAACTCCCATTATACACTGAGTATATGTAATATGTAATATTTAAACAAATAATATTTTGTTTGAGAGTTTTTGAACATAGTACCCTTTTGTAAGTGATGCCAAACCTCCTTAACCTGGTACGGATGGGCTAAAAAAGCAAAGCTCTGAACTCACATCATCCATGCCTCATAAATTCCTAATGGCCAAAAACTAAATAAATTCCATCATGCATGCAACATAAATCTCAGTCTGTCCATATGAGTGATCCAAATCTCCGCACTGCTATCAAGTCATGCCAATTTGGAACATTAATCCAACAAAAACTGATAATTATTCACAGATCCATATAGAATTTTTAAAAATACTGGAATCACAGCTGTTGGTCTACTTCTTTGGCTTAAATCAAAGAGATTAAAGATATGTGTGTGTGTGTGTGTGTGTGTGTGTGTGTGTGTGTGTGTTTTATTTGTGCTGATAAATAAATAAAGGGAGACTAGTATAAATCTATTTCAAGCTATTTAGCTCTCATCAGCTAGCCCTTTATTTCTCCCTTTATTTATTTATCAGCACAAATAAAACACAAATATAACAAAGGCAACAGTAAAAATATTGGGTTTCTGTCGTGATGGACTCTTGTGACGAGTCGATTGACAGATAATGGAAGCAGTTATCTTCCTCCCATAATAATTGGGGCTTACCCGGGGTCGTGATACTATATATATATATATATATATATATATATATATATATATATATATATATATATATATATATATGTGTGTGTGTGTGTGTGTGTGTGTGTGTGTGTGTGTGTGTGTGTGTGTGTGTGTGTGTGTGTGTGTGTGTGTGTGTGTGTGTGTGTGTGTGTGTGTGTGTGTGTGTGTGTATCATGGTGCTATATATATATATGTGTGTGTTTTATTTGTGCTGATAAATAAATAAAGAAAGACTAGTATAGATCTATTTCAAGCTATTTAGCTCTCATCAGCTAGCCATATCCTTACTGGGATTCAAACCTGTGCTGTATTGCATCTTAGGCAAACGACTTAGCCATTATGCCACAGGTCTCCTCCTTATCAGCTTATATATATATATATATATATATATATATATATATATATATATATATATATATATATATATATATATATATATATATATATATATATATATATATATATATATATATATATATATATATATATATATATATATATATATATATATATATATATATATATATATATATATATATATATATATATATATATATATATACCTCCAAGGATATGGCTAGCTGATGAGAGCTAAATAGCTTGAAATAGATCTATACTAGTCTTCCTTTATTTATTTATCAGCACAAATAAAAACACAAAATATAACAAAGGCAACAGTAAAAATATTGGGTTTCTGTCTGGATGGACTCTTGTGACGAGCCTAATGACAGAGAGTGGAAGTGTGACCTTCCTCCCACACTTGGGCATACCAGGGGTTGTGACTTTAAGTATATACCTCCCACCCTGGCTGGCTGATAAAAGGAGTCGTTCTCTGTAGCTCAAATGGTTAACTCCCTGCCTGGGAGGCAATAGAGCACAGGTTCGAATCCCAGTAAGGATATGGCTAGCTGATGAGAGCTAAATAGCTTGAAATAGATCTATACTAGTCTTCCTTTATTTATTTATCAGCACAAATAAAAACACAAAATATAACAAAGGCAACAGTAAAAATATTGGGTTTCTGTCTGGATGGACTCTTGTGACGAGCCTAATGACAGAGAGTGGAAGTGTGACCTTCCTCCCACACTTGGGCATACCAGGGGTTGTGACTTTAAGTATATACCTCCCACCCTGGCTGGCTGATAAAAGGAGTCGTTCTCTGTAGCTCAAATGGTTAACTCCCTGCCTGGGAGGCAATAGAGCACAGGTTCGAATCCCAGTAAGGATATGGCTAGCTGATGAGAGCTAAATAGCTTGAAATAGATCTATACTAGTCTTCCTTTATTTATTTATCAGCACAAATAAATATATATATATATATATATATATATATATATATATATATATATATATATATATATATATATATATATATATATATATATATATATATATATATATATATATATATATATATATATATATATATATATATATTGCCCATACATCTTATCACATAAACAAATAGCTAACTTGAGAAAGTTTGGAACTGACCATTTTGAGTTACTGGATTGCCAAAACTGTAAGAATATTTCCATGTCATTTAACAGAAATTAAATATCTGTATCTACTCCTGGGATCAAGGCCTGGAAGTCAAAATATTTCCTCATTTGCAGCATAAAAATATGGAAAGCAGAAAGCCCAAGACATTTTGATTAATATAGTGTTTTTTCGTCTCCTGTCAGATCATTAAATTTTCTAGGTATGGATAAGAAATTCATTTGATTTTCAAAGAGGATATTTGTGAGAGCTGCCAGGCTTAGCCTGCCAAAGCCAGATAATAGGTACAATAGAGTGGTCATCTGAACTTTTGCAAGTCAGTTCTAGTAGTTCTAACATTACTCCTCTTGTAGCATCTTTTCTTTTAGAAACTGGGCAAGGTTCAAGATTTCATTCTGAGTCTCCAGGAGAATAACATTTGATCCTCAAATTGGCCATGTTTGTACAGAGCAACAAGGAAGAACTAAAGTGCCTTAAAATCTCATCTCTAAATTACCCAGTAGTAAATAAAATTTCTTCCACTTCCTACTTCACACCACAAGTAAAGTTTGTGAGGGTCTATGTATGTTAAATACATTTCTTCCTCTTTGTTTTGAATCTCTGCAGCTCTTTATTATAATTGTAATTGCACCAAACCTCAGCTGTACAAGGAAGCAATTAAAGATGGAACACCCATCAAGCACCATGATAAACAAAATTCAAGACTGCTGAAAATAAAGAATGGATATAGGGAGATAGAACTGAGACAAAGTTCTAAGCCACGGGATGATCCTCTTCTCCCCTTCAAATCTTTCCTTACCCAATTCATCACTGGTTATCAAAGCGTATTGCAACTGTACTGCTAGTACTGACTTTGTAGTCCAATTCTCTCACACACTGATTATGTAAAGATACATATCTACAATGTAGGATTTCATATATCTGCTTGAAATAAAAAGGACTGATTTCAGAAAAGCTATATAAAGGCAGACCCATTAGAACACCACTGAACTGCTTTTAGGTTTTCAGGTTTTATTAGCATTTGTATGCTGCCCACTCCCTAGAGACTCTGGGTGGCTTACAGATAAAAATGGGGGGGGGGGATATAAAAATTAAAAAGAACAAACATTAAAATTGCACAACATACATACAGCTTAGAGTGGGGCTGGATAAAATCATCAGCCCCAGGCCTGCCGGAACAGCCAGGTCTTAATTGCTTTGCGGAAGGCCAGAAGAGTAGTAAGGGGCCGGATCTCCATGGGGAGATCGTTCCATAGGGCCGGAGCAGCTACAGAGAAGGCCCTCCCCCGGGGAGTCATCAGCCGACATTGACCGGCAGATGGAATTCGGAGGAGGCCTAATCTGTGTGATCTTATTGGTCTCTGGGAGGTAAATGACAAGAGGAAGTCTCTCAGGTAGCCAAGTCCTAAATCATGTAGGGCTTTAAAAGTAACGACTAGCACCTTGAAGCGTGTCCGGAGACCAATGGGGAGCCAGTGCAGCTCGTGGAGGATAGGTGTAACGTGGGTGTACCTAGGCACCCCCACTATCGCTCGCGCGGCTGCATTCTGGACCAACTGCAGTCTTTGAACACTCTTCAAGGGCAGCCCCATCTAGAGCGTGTTACAGTAATCCAGTCTTGAGGTGACAAGGGCATGAGTGACCATCCGAATGGCCTCCCAGTCCAGATAGGGTCGCAACTGGTGCACCAGGCGAACCTGGGCAAAGGCCCCCCTGGTCACAGCCGACAGATGATGTTCTAACGTCAGCTGTGGATCCAGGAGGGCACCCAAATTGCAAAGCCTCTCTGAGGGGTGTATAATTTCACCACCCAGGCTAAGAGATGGAACGACTGGACCATCCTTGGGAGGGAGCATCAATAGCCACTCATCCGTGTCCCTCCCTTTCAAGAGGGAGTGGGCTATTCGAAACAGGGTGGCTGGGCACGATTCTGCGGATGCAATAAGAGCGGAAAAATGCGCACATTTTGCCACCCATATCGCTACTAGATAAGTCCTAATGAAGGCTCTTAATTGTGTTCGGTCGGATTCAGAGTTACTGGCCCTCCACCATCACTCTAGGCATCTCTTTTGGCACTTCATCTCCCGGAGTTCTTCAGTGAACCTAGGAGCCCTCCTGGATCCACTGCCATGGATAGGCCGTAAAGGCGCAATCCGGTCTAGAGCGTCCGCTGCCGCCGAATTCCAAGCAGTGACCAAGGACTCCGCCGGACTGTGGATGAGAGAGTCAGGTATCTCCCCAGCGCCGTCTGAAATCCCATAGGGTCCATCAGGCACCTGGGGAGGAACCACCTAATCAGTTCCCCCTCCCTACAGTGGGGGATTGGTTTCCGAAAGTCAAGCCTCAGTAGGAAGTGATCAGACCATGACAAGGGCAAGGTCTTAATGCCCTTCAAACCTAGATCACGACTCCACTGCTCCGAGAAAAATACAAGGTCAAGTGTGTGACCCGCTGTATGAGTCGGACCCCGAATTACCTGGGTCAAGTCCATGGCTGTCATGGAAGCCATGAACTCCTGCGCCCCATCAGAACGTTCGCCCACCGAAGGCAGATTGAAATCCCCCAGCACTATAAGCCTGGGGAACTCAATCGCCAGCTCGGCTATTGATTCGAGGAGCACAAGGAGGGCTGTTGTAATGCTGTTGGGAGGTAGGTACATTAACAACAAGCCCACTTGACCCCCAAGGTCCAACTTCACCAACAGGGACTCACATCCGACAAGCTCCGGAGCAGGGATCCTACGAGGAACTAATGATCTTCGGATGATGGCAGCCACTCCCCCACCCCTTCACTGGGGTCGCGGCTGATGGAGCACCTGAAACCCTTCTGGGCACATTTCAGTGAGAGGGACTCCTCCCTCCTGGCCCATCCAGGTTTCAGTAATACATGCCAGGTCTGCCCCCTCGTCTAATATTAGGTCCCGGACAAGGGGAGCTTTGTGAACCACAGACCTGGCATTTAGCAACAGCAGCCTGAGACCATGGCCCTGACAACTCTTGCCATCTGGTCCTGGAGTGGAGCTAACAGGGCCGGAAGGAGGGATTGCTGTGACATAGCGGGCCCTCCTTCCCCGGTAATGGCTAGCCCTGAAGCTCCCGTCGTACCTGCCCCTCCCAGTCGTGACCGTAATGCTCCAGCCCAACCCCGTGCCCATAGACCCCCCTCTATCTTCCAAAGCCCCCGTTCTCCTTGGCAGGCCATACAACTCATACACTCCGGACTGGGAGGCAGAGCTGGGCCCCCATCCACTTCTGCTTCTGCACTCAGTGGAGGGGGCACCAGGCTACACTCTCAGTCTACTCATATACACCCCACAAACACTCTCTCAAGCATATCCCACTGTAATCATTAAAACATACAAAATACAATAATACAATAATATAATTAAAAGTGGGTACATTCATCTTCATTCGTACAACACACACTCCACAAACAGAATTTTGCACAGGTCTTATTTCTGCAGGGGCGGATGAGCGTAAGTTCGGGTAGCCGGAGCTAGTAATGGTGCAGAAGGGAGAGTTCCTCGATCTCTCTTCCTTCCTGTGGGTCTGGAACGGGCAAGCGGGCCAAAGGGCCAATGGTCCAGAGTCTAAGGTGACTGGAGCGGTTGCAGGGGGTGGGTGGGTGCCAGTTGGAAGAGGCGATGAGTCCACGCCCGCGTCCCCACCACTTCCCATCGTTTCCTTCCGTCTAAGGTGTGTAACACAAACCAGTCGCAAAAGTTGTCAGCAAGCCAGAAGATCTCTACAACAACTATAGCGTTGTCACTGTTCGGAAGACAAACCGGAAAGAAGAAGGCGAAGAAGGCTAGATAGTGTAGTGGTTATATTGACCTTTGATGTGGCAGGCTAAAGCACAAATCCTAGCTGGTAGATATCTTACCAGTAGACATCCTTGGGCATTGACCTCCAAAGTCCCTCCAACAATTCTTTCTTTCTTTCTTTCTTTCTTTCTTTCTTTCTTTCTTTCTTTCTTTCTTTCTTTCTTTCTTTCTTTCTATCTATCTACCTACCTACCTACCTACCTATCTACCTATCTATCATCTATCTAAGTACATACAGCTGCCTTAATTTCATTGACATCTTGATTTTGATAAATGATATTTTATGGCAGTCAGCTACATCTTTCAGTGGACTATTCTAAAGCAGTAGCTTGCCAAAATAAATGTTACTTCTTTGGCAATTAAGTGATATGCAGACTAATAACTGCAATAAAATAATATAAAGAAACTCTTTTAATATTAGAATGCAAGCAATTAAACTGCTATTCAACATTAAAGAATTAAAAGCTAATATTTGCAATAATGTTTTGTGTGTTTTGTGTGTATATACATATACAAACCTAATATATGTATTTATTGATATTATTGCAATAAGCTCCCATATACTGCAGCTGTGATAATATAAAGGTCAGCATTAATGTTAGCAATATGCATGCATGCTATATATATATATATATATATATATATATATATATATATATATATATATATATATATATATATATATATATATATATATATATATATATATATATATATATATTCACACATATATAAAACACTACATTCGATTTTTAAATAGTCTTCCTTTAACAATAGGATTACATTTTTCAAAACAGAACATTAATTCTTCATTTCTATGAAGAAAAATGAAAAATAAAAATGATTGACAAGAGACAGAAGAAAGGGGATTGTATTGCTAATGTGAAAACTCTATTCTCAGCAAGTCGCTCATCACACAATGTCCATTTTCTGGCAGATGTCCATTAGGAGATGTCTAAGCATTGTGTTTGGACAATTGAATTCAATCTGGAAAAGACATGTACTTGCATTTACTTACCTGATGCTATAAATTGGAAAACATGCTGAATTATCAATTTCCTTTCAAGCTTAGAGAAGCTTCAGAATGTAAAGCAAACAAAAAAACAAACAGGAAAAATATACCTGTGCAGGAATTTTTTTAAAAAAATTATAGAAATAAGAATTGGGATGAGCCCTCAAATGCTAACATTTCTATTATCACAGCTGCAGCATACGAAACTTTGGCACAATAATATTAATCAATCTTTTTCAGGATGCATACCAAGATTGGGTTGGGTCACAAGTATCCTGGATGCCAAGATTGCTCAAACAAGGGAAGATCTCTACCACATTTAAACTGTTATATATCTATAGGCAAATCTGGTAATGACTGTAGCATATGTCAGATTGCAATGGGGGTTGTCAAAGGAAAATAAAATAAAATCACAGTCTAGATTTAATTATGAACGAAAGGGCTAAATGTATGTAAAATTATATGAACTGGTGTTTTCTAAATTATTGTGGATGCATAGGAGAGTAGGAATCTATAAATTGCATGTTACACTCCAGTGAATGCTAATAATGGAAGAAACAATAAGTTTAGCAAGAAATTGTGCAATATTCAAAATGAATGTGATCCAGGGGGGAAATATTCTACTAAGTGACATGAATGAATGAGAATGAGATAAAAGAGTACCAAAAAAAATATTGGTTGTTCAGAGACTTAAGAAAGAATGAGAGTAGTGACTGGTGAATATTTGCTTTTTTTAAAGAGTTGTTCTGAATTTGTGATTTAAGCATAAATCTGAACGTAGATAGGAAAAAAGAATCAATAAATATTTAAAAGCATCATTGATATGATTGTTTATGGAAAATAAGATGAATTGCTGAAGGATAAATGATAAGATACATATAAAGGACACACTCGTTTTTGGTAGTGTCAAGACTGAATGTTGGGGAGGAGAGAATATGGAAGAAAAGGAACTATATTGAAAGCAGAGTGAGACCTATTTAAAAAAAAACATTAGAAAGAAGTTCAGGCTTTCAACAGAAAGAATGGGAAGTGGATATAAGAAAAGACATTATAAAAGCTGCTTTACACAGAGTAAAATTAATTTAAAAGTCCCACATAAATGTTTTGCATTAAAAGGGAGTATGAAAACAGCTTGCTAGAACAATAACACAAAAGAAGATGTGGATGAGAAAAAGTTCATATGAGAAAATTATTGAGGATGAGAGATAAAAAGTGTACATAGCTATAAAGCAAAAAATGTTAAACAATAAAATATTTTTAAAATGGTTTAAAATAGAAGAAGTGGGCTAAACAAAGAATTTCCAGTAGAATGAATGAAACTAGAAATTATTTGGGTTAATGGTTTTAGATAAAACTGCAATGAAGAAAGGAAGGAATATTTTAAAATTCAGTGTGATCTAAAAACCAGGAGCCTGTGAGTTCTAGTCGCAAAAGCCAGTCAGATTAAGGTACAGGCTGGTCAGTCAATTCCTGTCAACCAATAAATCACAGGTGTCAAACTCGCAGCATGACTTTTGCCTGGAAATTTCTGAGGTAATAAAATTAAATATATTACCTAGAGTGAATTTTTCATTTCAAATGACCCAAATTCAAATTTGAATTAAAAGTTTAACAGATTTATATGTAGCGGAAATCAAAGAAGTATAAGATTCACACTTTTGCATTACTCAAAGGTAGACAACGGCTTTTTTTTTTCTAATTTCAGACTATATTATCAAGCAGGTTATCTGTCATGAATAACAGAGTGGATAAAATCTCTGAACAGTAGCTCATCAATTATAGAAGGAGCTAACTTAGCCAGACTGACTTCTTGGTATTTAAGGTATAAAGAAACAAACAAAAAGAATCTGAAGATAAGTTTGCTTGACTATAACACAAAGAAGGGACATGCAGTCAGGGAAGGCAGGGGAGGCAGAGCCCCACCAGTGTCATCATGAAAAGAAAAAAAATGTAAAAGGAAAAAGGCAAGAGCTGAGGTCAGGCTGAGCTAGTTGCTGCCAGAGTCACCGTGGATGACTCTGCTTAACTATTTAAAAAAGCCCCTAAAAAGCGCCTTCTACAGGAGGAGGCAGGAGAATGACATGCCTCATTTAGTCTGACTTTAGGTGTTTTATGATCACTCGAGCAGCGTTAAGCAAGGGTTAAAAGCCTAAAAAATCCTGATGTAGGTGAGGCACGTCGTTCTCCTGCCTCCTCCTGTACAGCGAATGCTGGCTGGGGAATTTTGGTAGTTGAAATCCGGACATCTTCAAGTTGCCAAGGTTGAGAAACACTGATCTAATGAGATGCATATATAAATTGCTATTGAAATACGACATGGATACATAGAAATTAAAAACTATATGCAAAACTTCAAAGAAGTATTTACCATGGAACAACAGGAAGTGTTATGAAAAAAAGTCAAGAAAATTCACTCTCAACATACAGTTTGAAGGGAAATGGTGCAAATTGTTTTATAGATGGAATATATAATATCATAAATCATCACTTTTTGTAAATTAAAGTTATATATCTCCTTTCCATGCATTCAGTAACATTTTTATCACTTGGATTTTATTTAGTACCTTCAGTAGTCCTTTCTATAATTTTTATTATATTGAGCTAATAGCACGTCTGGGCTTGGTGTTTTTCCAATTTTGATTTTCTTTATAGGTTCTTTAATTTCCTGAATTGTGCAAAATCTGATTAATATTTGTCAATGATCATTAATGAATTTTTAAAATCTATTGTATGTTTTCAAACCTCCTTTGTCAATTTTATGCTTAGAATATAATTCTTTTTTAAAAACAGCAACTTTTTCTCTAATATTTATTCTTGCATACAACAATTTTTCAGTCACTGTTATCATCCTTTCTTTCTCTTTTCTAATTTGATATGTCAAAAGTTTCCCTGGTTTGTTTGCATTCTCAGAGTGATTTTGCTTGACATATTTTATCTTCTTCTCTAGTTCTTCCACTTCCATTAAGTTTAATTGTTGTTTGTGTCTATTTAGCTTTGTCAGTACCTGTCATTTTGGATTAGTTTTGGAATGTATTCTAATTCCTTTTTTTCCCCTTTCCATTTGTAATTTTTGCCTATTATATTCCTTTTCTTTAGTTCTCTGCAAGTCTTATAAGAAACTTTGCATGTCTTTCATATGATCAACAACCCTGGAATTATGTTTATTTAACAAAAATATTTTAGTCCGTATTTACATTTTTGCAATATGTCTCATTGGAGAAACAAGAGTTATTCACCCTTCATTTAAAATACATTCTCCTGGGAATCAGGATATTAAAAAGCATTATGATCTACATATGTAATTGGACTATAATCAGCACATGTTTATGATCTTTACTTCCTCAATGGAAGGTGTGAGAGCCTTGGCGATCCAACATTAGTTATTAAGTGCATTTGATGTCTCAGCAAGAGAAGAACATGTAATCTCTTATTTTTGGATTTTTTAAGTGTCCAAGTAAGTACATATCAAACCAATGTATCCATATATTGAAAAGATTTTCTCAAAAGCTTTCCTCCTTTTTTCCCCTTGAAATGTTTTATTTGTATTCAGTTCTAGCACTCCATTCATATTTCTAACAATTATTATTTCCTCATATTTGATTACTATTAGCATTAGCATCTTATTTGCAGCATACCTGGATGTCGTGTTAAACTTTTTCCTTATTTTCTTAATATCAGAATTAAAATTCTTCCTTTTTATCTTTTAATTGTTCTAATACCTTCCAAGAAACTGTTTGAAAAAAATGTTATTCCATTTGTCTTTGTATTTTCCACTGCTGAATATTGCTGTTGTTCTATTTTTCTCCTGTTACAATAATTATTTGCTTTTGTCCTATATATACTTGTTGTAACAAACAATCTCAGTTTTATGTTTTGTTAAAGCTTGTTTTAAACACATCTTTCTTTTGCTAGGTAAATTTAGTCCATTTGCATTTAATGAGATTAATGTGGCCTTGTTTTCCAATTGCACTTTAATAATATCTCCAAAATTTCTCCAGACCTTTTAAGATCCCATATCTCATTGCTTCCCAGCTTCCAATGTGGTATGGCTATAACATTAACTTACAACCCATACAGAGATTTCATGACTTTCATTTGCAATATAGCCTGAGCCAAGCAAAATTCAATTATAGTCTAAAGAATCTATTAATGCAAGATGGTTACATGTATTCTTTCTCCTCTGTGGTTAACAGCCACTAGGAATTTCTTCACAGTTTGTATTCACGCATCACTGTTGTATTGAAATTTGTGTTTGCCACACATATTTGAGCTGTAGAATGTCCATGACTTGCCTGGTTAATTTAGGTCTTCTAATATGCTGTGGGATGGACAGTATTCTGTGAAGTTAGTGTGATACACTTGGTGATCTACCTTTTGTTTTCACCATCACCACATTTAATTAATGTGATTTTATGTTCAACACTGTTCTTCATTCCCAATTCCCAATCTGCTGACATTATAAGAAAGCTATGAATGGCTGTAAGCAGCAAAAAAGAAAAGTTAAAATACACTCATAAAAACAATGTTGCACACAGAAAATAATCTCTAGGGTTTTTTTTTCATTATAACTTTCTGACAACCTGTCTCTTTCTCTGACGTCTCTTTTTTAGCTATTTTAGTTTCTCTGTTTTCTTTATACTTACCTTCTGTCTATAACGTGTCTCTAGTACAAGCCACAATTGCATCAAAAAAGAGACATGCATAATGATAGCATCAAGCAAAGAAATGAATAATTTGCATCAGCTCATCATGATATCTGATGCATGTATATAAACTGGATCAATGATAGTCCCCCCCCCTCTCATCATAGACAACTAAGCAACTACATAGTTTCTATAGCTGTGTCACAACCTTTGTATTGTTGCAGACTTTTTCTTGCAGACTTCCATTTTCTTTCTAGTTGTTTCTTGGCACAGGTCTCCAAAATATTCAGGCCATAGTAATTATGTCCCCATTCTGTTCCTACATGAAGAATAGTTGCTTCTCATGCTGAGCTCCTTATGTAGCTTAGATGGCCAGCCATCTTGTTTGCGATGACTCACCTATTTTCAGGCACGATAGGTGGCAAATCAATCAAATAAATAAATAAATAAATAAATAAATAAATAAATAAATAAATAAATAAATAAATAAATAAATAAATAAATAAATAAAATGCTTATTTCCTTCTGGGCAAGGTGAAATGTTTTGTTATAAACTATTAAGCTAAAAACTAAAATAATTGATAAGAAATCAGAAGTAAATATATTAAAATTCAGTATTAAAATGAAGAGATGCTAAGCAACTCTACAAAGAATCTTGGACAATTACACTACGGGGTCATAACACTAAAGCAATTAGGAAAGCAGAACACCAACATGAATTTTACCAAAAAAAAAATGTAAAAATTCTCTTCATAGAGAAGGGTGCTAAAACGCACCCATTAAAACTGGAATATTGTATATCCAACAGAGAATGCTGGGATGAAATTAATGACTCAGAAAAGAAAGGTAGAAAATGTAAATAAGCAACTTCAGGCTAAATACATAATTAAAGTTTTATTTTAATGGACAGAGAGGTAAACATTGGAAAACATGTAATTTCTGGACATCAAAAATAATTTAATAAATTATAAACAAGGTTTTAGAATACAGGTTAAAGATTAATTAGTAGGAGAAAGATTCATTAATAGTATACAAAAAACTTTCAAAGAATTTAGTACTGTACATGAGCCCAGAAAAACTTATATAATTGTTTATTGATGCTAGCAATAAAGTATGGACTTATTACTTCATGAAAATATAAAGACAATATAAAAACTGAAGCATAATATTCATAGCAAGTCATTCTCGACTGTTTCATATAGCTTGGTAATATTCCAGCCATTAGAGGAATCAAGTAGGCATTATTATTCTTACCTAAGTAATAATAATGTAGCAATGTAGTAGTAATTTGAAGCTAGGTAATTTGAAGTGAGGGAAGAAGGCGGGGCTTAGCAGTGAGAAGATGGAGTTTCAGGCTATTCCTAAAATTCCTCTATTCCGAAGGATTTTTGGACGGGTCGTTGGACCCTAGCTGTCCTGTAGAAGACAGTGAAAGGTGAGGAGAGATCCAGTGACCTCAGAGACTATCGCAAAGTCTCTGGGGGGTGTGGAATTAACCCCTCCTGCCAACTGCTTTCTGGATTAGCTTATGCTAACCGAAACTGCAGGTTGCCCCTAAGAATGGTCTGAGTGGATTCATCTGGTAAGCTGATTTTATTACTCAAAGAGAGACGGTCCGCACTAAAATCTAAGCTAATTGAAACCAAAGAACAGAAGAATCCAGTGGCGAATTGGCTTTTTTTTTAATGGATTTATGGCTGGTGGTTACTCTATTTCTTAAATGTTTTGAATGCTGTTTACGTGGATAAAGAAAAGTTTACTTTATTTCAACACCCCCTCGGGCTTCCCTTAAGCGGGCTGTAAACCAATTTACTATAATTTGGCTTCTTATAACTTGACACTTTTATTGCTTGGCTGTGTTGGTCTAAGATCATATAAGATTGCATAGCTCTCAGCGTGTCTTCACTTGCGAATATCTTCTGCTTCACATCATGGCGTCTGTACTTGCTTCAAGTGATTCATTTCAAAAGATTTTTTCCGCTTTTCAAAGGTTGTTTGATACGTATGAAAAATCTGAAAAAGAATCTAAAAAAAATAGACTATTTGTTGTTTTTAACACTAAAATGAAGGAAAGAGTCAGAGCATTGAATGTTTGAATGCTCCTGAAATTCAAATGAAGAATGTTAGAAAGGAAGTCTTTCAAATTGCTGACAAGCCGAGCGTCTGGTTCACTTCGGAGGCAGAAAGAGAAAGAGATGCAAGAGGGGGAGCCATACAGAACATTTATTTCATAAGACAGAGCGTAGAAGGAATGAGAAACTTTAAAGAATCTGTACTTTATGAAACATTATCTGCAGAATTTTTGACACCACCCTTGAAGATTCAGGACAAATTGAGTGGAATAAACCAAGGACAACATTATTACATCAGAAGCATCCTAAGCAAAAAGGTGCGAAGATATTTCTGTTTGGACTTGCCTATAAAAACGTTTGGGGAACTTGTTTTAAGAATGGTAAGAGGACTTTGCTATTGTTTATTATTATTATTATTATTATTATTATTATTATTATTATTATTATTATTATTATTATTATTATTATTATACAATTGTATCACAGCGGCCAGTTGTTTCGCCGGATTTGGCATTGGTTACTAGTCGGGCCCCACCCAGGGGCCTAGGACGTCATAACGTATTTTCGTAATATGCGTGCAGATCCAAGCAGTGCGGCTTTTTGCATTTGACTGATGCCGATTTTGTCAATTTTTAACTGTTTTAAATGTAATTCCAGTGCTTTTGGAATAGCACCCAGTGTGCCAATTACCACTGGAATTACCACTGCTGGTTTGTGCCATAGTCGTTGAATTTCGATTTTTAAGTCCTGGTATCTTGCGATTTTTATTATTATTATTATTATTATTATTATTATTATTATTATTATTATTATTATTATTATTATTATTATTATTATTATTATAGGCTGATAGATTGAAGAATACAATTGAAAATTAGCTAAATCTAATTTCTCTTATTTGTAATAGATATAGCTGAATAATAATTGATATTGATAGTAATGTATATAATGTGGAGTTGATATGATAAATAATAATTGGATATGAGAAAGGAAGGTTGGAAATATTTTTGGATTATATATAAAGGGTTTTAATTACAATAATTATCACTATTATAAAATAAAATATATACAGTTAAATGTTAACTAATATGGGGAAAATGTTATGATATATGATACAACTATATAAAGAAGGGAGAATGATAATAAATTATACTGCATGGAAGATGGAATTTCTGGTATTAAATATTATGGATGTTCAGCTAAAATAGGATATGAGGATTTGATGTTAATAGAGGATTTTACAAACAAGTAATGAAATGTCAGCATGTGGCTATGGATTAATTCTTTGGCATAGTTAAGGATGAAGGATGTTTAAACAACTATAGTCAACTAAAGTGGAGGTATAATGATGTTAATATGGTAAACATTTGAGTTAAGATATTTGAATTAATATGAAATAATGGAAGAGATGCACCAAAACATGTTGTAAGCAGCTGATATACTTTTTCTTTTTGATAATATATACCTGTGTTCATTTTTTTCCCTTTTTTTTTATTCCCTGCCTTGTCTTTTGTTCTTTTTGTCTTTTTTGCTCTTTTTTTGTGTGTTTTCTTTCTTTTCTTTTTTTGTGATTTTTTCTTTTCCCACTGGTGTGGGTATGTATTGTTTAAGAATATTATTATTATCAATATCTTTAAATAATAATTACAGTCAAATGAAAATGGATATATGATGATGGTGATATGTATGAATATCTGAGTTAAAATGTTTGAGTTATGTTTGTTGACTGTGGAGGAGATGTACCAAAGTTTATTTGTGACCGACTGATACACTTTTTATAGCATGTAAAGAAAGATGTTGTACTTGTTTCAAATTAAAAATTAATTTTTTAAAATAATAATAATAAAAAAGTTAGGTATATGATGATATATAATGTTTTAATATTGCAATACACATGTATGGTTTAGTAAAGACAAAACATCACTTATTTTTAATCCACATTATTCCTTTTTGAAAACCCCAGGAGATATATGACCATAATAATGTATTTCAACAATTACAAATATATTTATAATTGTTACATTATGACTAACTAAAGCAGAATCACACTATACATATTTTTGTAAAATATAGAGCAAGTAGCTCATTCTTCAGTATAAACACAACCCAAAGATCAGAGTTGTGGGTGTAAATTCTGGGAATCCTATATTCTAGTAGCCTAACCATGAGGCTTGGGAGACTTATTTCTTTACAGGGAAATCACCTGTATACTGTTAAGTGAGAATACAAAAATGAGTCTACAATTCTTGTTGATTAAAAAATAATATGCAGGATATTTTTTATGTCAGGAGGATATCAAAATCCATTTTTTTACATTCAGTGAACATCTATGTTGTTCAGAATTTGAACATAACAGACTACTAGCTCATTTTACTGTGTAGACAAAGGCTACCTGATTACAAAGTTGTCAATAGTTATTGACCTAATTCAAAGTAGTTACAAATATCCTTGGTGAACAGATTATTTATAAAGTGTTGACTGCAGTTTTAGAATCTAACAGAACTTAGCAGGAAAGATGAGGAACTGGAATTCTCTAAGAGCAGCAGATTCAGATAAAAGCAATAATTATTTTCAGGCAGGGGAGGCAGGGGAGGCACAGCCTCACCACTCCCATCATGAAAAGAAAAAAAATGTAAAAGGAAAAAGGAGAGAGCTGAGTTCAGGCTGAGCTAGTTGCTGCCTCACCGTGGATGACTCTGCTTAACTGTTTAAAAAAGCTTTTTAAAAAGCGCCCTCTACTATGAGGCAGGAGAACTGTATACCTCATCTAGTCTGACTTTAGGCGTTTTATGATCACTTGAGCAGAGTTAAGCAAGGGTTAAAAGCCTAAAAATTCCTGACATAGGTGAGGCATGCAGTTCTCCTGCCTCATAGTAGAGGGTGCTCGTTTGGGCAGGGCTTCTTCAGAGGACCCGAGGCAAGAGCAGAGTTGAAATCCTCTCTGAAACAGCTGGAAAAGGTATGTGTGGGTCAGAGGGAGGGGGAGGAATTCAAACTTCATCCTCCTGGTGTGGGGCTTTGGGCAAAGGCTGGAGGGAAGGACCCTGGCTCGCTTGTGCTCTCCCTCCCCAAGTGTAGTTTGATTGCAGGCTGAGCCATGTTGCCTTTTCAAACCTGTAATCAGTGAAGCTGGGCTGGATCCTTCCGGGGTTGGGGGAAAGTATGTGTGTTCCAGTATGCCTCTTTGACCAGCTTCCTGCTTCCTCTTGTGGTCTCCTCCCTGGTGCTCTCCCTCCAATCCAACTTTGTGTGTGTGTGTTTGTGTGTTTGAGAGCGAGTGAATGAGAAAGGGAAGGGGGAAGGAGAGATAGTCCAATCCAACTTGTGTGTGTCTGTGTGTGTGTGTTTGAGAGAGGGGGAGGGAGGGAGAGAGGGAGGAAGGAGGGGAAGAGAGAAGAAAATGAAAAAGAAAGAAGGAAACTTCTTTTGCAAAGGAGAAAAACAAATGTTGTCTCTTTAAATCAGAACTGAGCATGCCTGGCTGTGGAATTCTGGGAGTTGAAGTCCACAAGTCTAAAAAAATTTGAAACCCACCACACATAACTGTTTTCAGGTCTACTCTCCATTGTAAGGAACACACATAAACACATACACCATCATCACAACCTAATGGATCTCTTCCTCTCAATGAATTGACTGGGATTCCAATGTAAGCGGGGCTTGTACAGTTTACCAAAAAAATGTCCCATGGTGCACCAGCATGCTTGTGTTTGTTCAAGATCCAAAGCACTTTTCAATTATGTTGAAGCTTCCACAGCTATATTAAATAGTTCTCCAAGCCAACTGTGGTTTCTACATTTTTACTGGTATTTTGCTATATCCTTTATCCATTAAGGCAGAATATCAGTCTTTAAGTTATAATCTAGGTTTGTACATTCATCACTATCAAGAGTATGATAAAAGAACTGGAGAAAACTCAGAGGAATGATTAATTAAAATTCAATTCCTGCTGAACTGTATCATAGTTTCAGCCAGAGCTAAATGTTTTCTTTTTATTTTAATGAAGTCACATGATGAAGTTGATTGGAGCAATGGTACCTAGGGAAGGTTTTGTTTTTTGTTTTGTTTTTGTTAACCCTTACCACATCATCAGTCTTAAGATCACAGTTTTCAGGATTACAGTTTTATCTGCACAGAGAACTCTGTTTATTATACAGATTGAATAGATAAATAATAAATATACTAGGCAAGGACTAAGGATTCAGCGAGATTCCAATAGAACTTATTTCAGTGTAGATGTATATGAAAAGATAAATCAACTATATGAAAGAAGGGATAGAAGCAGTGGTGGGATTCAAATTTTTTACTGTTGGTTCTGTGGACATGGCTTGGTGGGTGTACTTTGGTTTGGTGGGTGTGGCTTTGTGGGCGTGGCAAGGGAAGGTTACTGGGAAATCCCCATTCCCTCCTGATCAGCTGGGACTCAGGAGGCATAGAATAGATGGGGACAGGGACAGTCAGAGATGGTATTTACCAGTTCTCCAAACTACTCAAAATTTCTGTTACAGTTCTCCAGAACTGGTCAGAACCTGCTGAATACCACCTCTGGATAGAGGGCTATATGGATTTGGAATATAGCAAAAGAAGTGATAACTAAGCATCCATTCTCTCATAGTGGAAAAAGTAATAACAGCAGCAGCATCATTACATGTGTTTACTACTAACCACCCAACCGAAGAGAGAATGTGAGAGATATTTTCCAAAACCAAATTGCAGATCTTTCAAAGAGGCATGAAATAGCACTGATAGGGGTTTTAATTACACTGGCATATGTTGGGAGAGACATTAGAGAAACATTAGAGAAAGCTTGGTAGCTAAACTAAGGAAAAGCTATCTTGTAATGCTGGAATCCTCTATATTAAAACTGAATGTAATCCAATACATATCTTATTCAAAGAAGAGAGATTCATAAAGTGACAACAATGATAATTAGAATTCCATGATGGGAAAAGAAAGCCATCTTTCATTCTCTGTAAAAGTATCAAAGGCAGCCAGGAAATATCAAAAGCACAATTGTAAACAATTAAAACAAAGAAAAATGGAAAATAAGCCAATCTGCCTGCCCCAAAAAGTTAATAAAAATCTGACATTCTGGAGGGATACATAGAACAGGTGGTAAGAGAAGCAAGATACCACAGAAGAGTTCAAATAATTTGATTTTGTAAAGATTATTCCTACACATTAAGGAAGAGGAGTTAACATGTTAACAAAGGGATGCTGAGGACAGAAAACAGTATTTTTCAGATATGTTTAATATAACAAAAAAAGAAAGAGTATGTGAAAATAGCAAAAGCAGAATAAATAGCATAAAAATACTGTTCAGCTCCAGCTGAGCTCAGTCTTCTCTGAAATGACAATAGACTTAGCTGAAGGATCAGGATTCCAGCATGAATTTGCCTAAGCCCAGAGTAGATACATAGGAGAGGAGAAAACCCATAACGAACAGATCAGATCTAACTTGCTTCTCCCCATGGAGAATGATAGTGGTCTCAGTACAAGTTGGACTAGGATCTTACCCCTATAAATTGCTTGAACAGTACTTTAACCAGCAGAGCCTCAGACAGAGCTCAACAGTCACATTCAAGCTTTTACAAAGATAGTACTTTTGCAATAGAGCAAGGAAGTAGAAGTAGCAATCTCAGAAATTTGGACTGAATTGCTTCTAGCTCAAGGACTTCTTTATACACAGAGCATTGTGTATCATATAGCAAAAGACTTACCACTTTAATTTTTGGAAATTTAATTGCTATAGGCACACAGCTGTTTCTTTTGTAGCCTGTATATCTCAATATTCTGTTAGAAAATTGAATGCATCAAGTGTAAAGTTTGGAGGTTGAAATTTCCAGGTATTTAAAGGGCTTTGCTTTCAGTTTGGATATTGTTGGTAGTCCAAATCTTATGGAGCTTAGTATTTGGCTTAATAAATGCAGCCATCATATTTCTTGTGTTGTTCATTTCCAGTATTTTGACAATAATCTTGCTAGGGAATAGAAGTTTTGTTGCAGACCCCACTGGGGATACAGAAAGAAGGGATGCATTGACATATATAATAACATGGAAATTAGACTGTGAGGTAGAAACTGAGGATGGAATGTGGGTCTAACAAAAGCCTGTATTATATTAGTAATATAGAAATTAAATATTGGGAAATTTTAATACAGAAGTTAAATATTAAGAAACATCCATCCCTGTTTTACTCCTTTGGAGGCCTGAATAAGCAATTTTGTTGTCAGCCCTACAAGGCAGACCTAATCAAGAAACCAACTCTAAAGGAAAACTAGAATTAAGTTTTATTGAAGTAGGCTATTTAACATAGTTTTGAAAGTATTTTCCCCCTTCGTCATATGCCCCAATGGATCAGGGAAGAACCAGCCTAGGTCTCTTCCTGATAATATCTCCTTTCCCAGAGCTTAAGGAAAGCTTCTGCTGTTTTTGTTTATGTAATGGCTTCTTATATTTACCTCAAGGTCTTCCCCGTAGCTTTCTACAATTTTTCATACAGGTGCCCTGCATTGTGGTATTTTCATGCAGCATCATTATTAGTTGGAGAAGACATCAAATCAATGAAGGAGGCAGCCAATCCTTGTTATAATCTCTCTCAAGAAATTGAATTAAATGTCACCTTCAGATCTATAAAAGTGGCATAGAAAGCTCATCTTGGTAGATGAGCATATTTTGCACTCAGTTGGTTCAAGGTGGTACATCGATCTAATATTAAAAGTCTGGTGAAAAGTCAGCTTGTCCTACAGCTAAGATTCTTTCTTGGTTCATCCACTCAGTTAGCTAGAGATGCTTCACATATAATTTATGAATTATCAGTGGGAGGCTGATTAGATGGTAATTATCTGGGTAATTATAATCTATTTTTGTTTTGGAATAGCTATAGAATTGCTCCATTCTTTAAGAATCTTCAGGGTATTATGGTTTGTGTAGGCAGTTATGATATTGTATATGTGTATGTAGCTGGTTAGACTAACAAAATCCATCCCTTTTTAAATACAATAAAGAATTAAGCAATGGAAAGTTTCTATTATTCTTACAACAAATAAATAAGGAAATTGAAACCCACAACATGTTTTTTCCTATCCAGACCATCTCTCTCCAGTGGTTGTTGCTGCATTTCTCAGAAACTGATGAATTACCTTGTCTGAAATCCTCACCCTTGTGAAATGGTTAGTAAATGGCTAGAAAACATTTCAGAGCAGCTCTAAATAGTATTGGTCAATATGAATCATTTGCTTCTGCTTCCCCAAGGAAATCTCTTCAGATCAGACCCCAGCATTTGGATTAGACAAATCTATCTGTTTCCAGACTCTGCATTTTGCATGTGCTGAGTCACAAGTTAGGTTTATTCCATTTTCAGAGAGAGAAAGACAGAGGGGGAGAGAGACAGAGACAGAGAAACATAGACTCAATACATTTGGGGGAAAGTTCTCTTCTAAATTGATTGTAAGCACATTTTCTTAGAAAGTATGAGTTTCCGAATATGTTTTAAAGAGTTAGAGTTCAGATCTGTTTTGTTCATATCAAAATTGGGAAAGATCGGTCTTAATCATCCCAATTCACCTCTCATTATATAAAAATAGACTATAAAAATAGAATAGAATAATTTCCAAATTCTTGTTTTAGCCATAAGATTTGGTACCATAACAAAATACCATTAAGCAAATTTTGGATCTCTAGCTGCAAACAGTTTATTGTCATTCCAATTACAGATTTTCTATACAATAATTATGAATAGAAAGGAGATTTGACAAGAAAGAAAAAGCTTCTAAAATGAAAGATACATATAGTTTTACCCTGTTCACCCTCTGATTTGTTTATTTCTTATTAGAATTGTAGTTAATAGTTCTTCCCTGATATTATTTTCAACCAATTTACTTATTTCATGATTTCAAATCAGTGCAAGGAAGTCTCCTTATGCGTTATGATTTCACAGTTTCTGAATTCATATTGATCACCTCAACAGACCACTGTCAATAGCCTACTGGGTCTTAATACAGCTGATAATCAGTTAAGTAAACTGGCATTTGGACTTTAGTCTCTCTGGGACCCGAAAACTCCATCAGTCATCAGCTTGGGCCTGAGATGCCCTGTTTAATTGCTACAACAATCAGACCCTCCACGATGCTTATGGAGCAGAGCTGCAAAACCTTGAAGCAAGCAAATGAATATCGACCTGCCAGTGATGGAAATGACGCATCTCTGGAGGATTCCTGGTGTTAGCAGAAGACGGAAACTGAGAAGTAATGACACCAGAAAGCATGCTGTGAATAAAAAATAAGAAGCTGCAAGCTGTCAAGGAGAAAATAGAAACTGTTGCTAAGTGGGAGGTACATTTATCTCACCTTTCACACCAAAGGAAGAAAAAAATAAACAAAAAAAATAAAAGAATTGTTCTCTTAGGGGAAAAATATTTTCAGGCGAAACATGCTAATGAACAGCCATATAGTTTCTTTTTCAAAGAAACCAACATGAATGCATGAACTTCTCTTGTTAGGAAAATACAGCACAATTTTCCCATCTTAGCACATGGCTAGGGGCTTGATTCCAGGTTAGTTTAGAAGATATTAGCCTTCTCCACTTTATGCACAACTGCAATGCTCTGAAAGAGATTAGATAAACTTGCTGGAAATGAACTTTCAAACATTTTCAGCTTATTTATACAGAAAGACGCTCTCTCCATAATAGGAGAGAATCTCTCTGCCACAGCCGAGGTGACTTTTCTTTGTGTGTGTGTCGATAGGCATGTCCTTGTCTGTGTAGATAAGGATGGCTGTACATAGGTTTGATCTCTGCCAATGCCCTTCAGTTTGCATGTAGCCCTTGAAGCTATAATGACCCACCCACCCCACCATGTTCCTCTTAGGGGCTCTGTGTTTTGATCATCTTCCCTAATCTTATTTGGCACTGAACTCAGTGGACAGTCCCAGCAGAATGCTACCCATAGTTAAATAGATATTAATGTATGTATTTGATTGCATGTTTTATTAATGTTCCAGTCTTTTTTTTCATATTTATTCACTCAGGCATGCCTCATTCTTCCATGCACAATGTGACTTATGGCTATGGACTCCTAACTAAATCACTTAGCTGTATGAGGTTAACCAGAAACATGTAAATAACGGTGCATGGATCATTTTCTCACAAGTATTTTATTGCATGGTCTACAGTCATCACAACATTGTTGTGTGAAAGTAGCAATAATACAGACACGTTTTATTTAATTTCAATAACGGCTGGATGGTACTGTGAAAATACTTTAAGATAGTGTGGCAGAAATTATCACAATAACAGAAGACTTGCTGAAGTGTCATGACATAATGGAGGGAGATTCTGTTTGGTTAGGTACAAGTATATGGCTGTTTCACTTTTAATAACATTAAATTGTTAACATTAAAAATAACATTAAATAACATTAAAAATAATATAACTAAGAGGAGGGAATATTATTATGCACTTCCTATTTCTAACTGAATCAATGCCTGATTATTATACATGCTATACAGGCCGATCTGTTATGAGCTTAGAAATACAAATGCAACGGATCTTGAAATCAATAAGCTGGTTCTGTTTAGCAATCAGTGCAATTCAGTTAAGTGAAGTGTGTATCTGATTATGTTATTTGGATTTCAAGTTGGTTTTGAATTTGTTTTTGATGTGACTTTAAGACATCAGGTGTGTGTTGATAACAAATGCTATTATCAAAGAAGCAACTTAAAATAGAATATTTAATAGTTCAATAAAAGGTGGTTTCTGTCTCAATTATTTTCATTTGTTCATTGCTTGCTATTCATCCATTATTTGTTTCAAATATAATGTAGGTTGTGTGACTTACAAAAAACTTGCTGGCTCAGATGTATTCATCTATCCATCTATCCATCTATCCATCCATCCATCAATTGATCCATCCATCCATCTATCCATCCATCCATCCATCCATTCATTTATTTTCTATAGCCAGATAGAAAATGTGACAGAGACACCTAGTCAATGTCTCTGGGCAGCATATAATTTACACACACACACACACACACACACACACACACACACACACACACACACACACTCTACAATTAAAATACTTATGCCTTAAGTATTTTAAGTAAGGCATGAAACCTATGCTTTAACCACTCCTGGTTCTCACAATAGAGTTAACTCCTGTAGGGTAGTTAACTACTATAGCTAAATAAAAAGCAATACATTACATCTAAGGTCATTAGCTAGTGATAACTCTTTGTACAAGGGAACTCAAGAGGACTTCTCTTCTGTGCTTTGTAAAAGCTTTTAAAGACATTTTTGTTGCCAGCAATTCTCAGATGAGAACTTATATGATCAGAAGTGGACTGTGAGTATATCAATGACTATATGCTTCTAATATTGCACATTAATCCTTTGCTTTGGTTTTTAACTGTCTTTTAGATCAGATCAGAAGAATTTAGATTCAGAGCAGAAGAATAGACTTACCCAAGGCATCAGTCAGTGTAAAATAAAACAAAACTCGATTGCCTGCCATTCCATGATTCAAAACAAATTTACTAGATTCTGTATCCTGTTTCAACAATGGCAATATAAATACATTTGGGGGCCTGGAGGACAGGTGATGTGGCATAGCTTTGTCCTCCAAGAGAGAAGATGCCAAAGATCCCATGAAAAACAGAAGAGCTACCTCAGCTACTGCCAGTACCTGCCATATCAAACAGATTTAACTGAGCCAAGTTGACAGATGGCCCTGCTTTTCAGCAAATGATTTGAACTATTGAAAGTGTTCCTGAAGAGAAGATATTGTGGCCCATAGAAGGTTTAAAATATTTCATTCCTTGACTAAACAGGTTAAGGATGTCTATATTATGCAGCTGATTCAGAAAAAGGAGGTGTTTTCAAGTTTTTTTTTTAATGGAAAAGAAAATGTAACTTTTTAAAGACACAACTGGATGGTAGTTGGATATCTGAAAGAGCTTTTCCTCCAAATGCTTAATAAACATCTTTTCACAGCTAAAATAAAAAAAATGCTCCTTAAATTGCAGTATTTAAGTACATTTTCTTCCCTGAATACACAGAACAATAGTATGATCCCCCCCAAAAAAACACTAAATTGACAATCCATAGCTAATGTCATTAATTTCTTGTTTTATTTATATCTTTTTGTCCTTCCCATGAGGCTAGGAGGGGGAATATAATAAAATGCCATGAAAATTGAATATTAGTGATATAAAAGTAGAAAGGCAACAAGTTTAATCATTCTAAGCATTATGTCAGAGCTCTTTCCCCCAACTTAGAACACTTCAGATGATTTAGAACACTTCAGCTTCCCATGATCTTTCTAGATTTCAGGCATTTAGCTATAAGGCTCAAATTGAAGTAAGTGCATAAAGATCCCACTCCTGTCTCTTCCAAAATGCCCCACATTCATCTGAGCTGCACTTGTGCTTGATCTCTTGTGAACTAGAAGCATGTTTTATTAGTGCCCTAGACTGTATAAGAGATATTTTTTGTATTAAAACCGATGTAAGTAAATGTTCCCTTTAGACCTCCAGCTGAATTCATTGAGTTTGGAAAGAGAAAACAATGAGACTGCAATGCGTAGCCTGATGCTCCACCCTGCTTGAAGACTTCTGTATATTCAGCTGAAATCTCAATAGAGGCTTGCTGTCTGCTGTTACAAGAATTGAAAACTAACTCACCTAGAAGTAAGAGAATGTTTCTTTATGAGCAAGGTTCTTAAAATACGCAAAATGGGAAACTTTTAGAGTAAAAATAAAGAGACAATGAGTGAGAGATGAAGATAAGGGGAAGCTCAAAAGGAAAAAAAACCAACAGCAGAAATAATTTTGACAGGTGCAACTTCTTTAATGCTTTCCTGCATTTTGTCACACTTGAACTGTAGATGGAAGCTTGTGGATTCAAAAGCAATAAATAAATACACATGAGGGGAAAGCTGAAAAAGCTTGTTAAGCAAACCATAGTTAAAGTTTAAAAGCATAATATAAAGAGGAAACAGCCATAGACAAGGCAATAAAACTAGGCATGGCAACACTTAATAGAAGAGCATAAACATAGGGGGAAATCCCATATACTTTTATCATGAACTGAGACTACTCAACCTCATCAAGAGCAGCCATGGATGTTGTCCAGATTATTTTGGCAACTACTTTGACTATAGTGAAGCTAGTATCTTTGGGGTGATTTACAGAATGTGTATTTTTCCTCCTAACTAATCAATTCTGAGGTTTTACAAAAATATCTTCCCAGGTGATGATATGCTTGCCAAATACATTCCATCATATACAAATAGATAAAGAAAACTAACTGGCCATGGCTGTCTAAGTTTATGATCAAGGGTTAGGCTATGCTGATAGAATGTTTCAAAAAGAAAAGGCATAAGAAATCAAATTCAGCTACTGATTTGTAGCCTTCAAGCACTTATTACATAAAAAGGGGAAAAATGGGCACATAGGAAAAGGGGCTCTCTCTGCTATTGCCTCACCTTTCTTCCACAGTTCCACCTCCTACATCCAAACTTATTTATTTTCACACTTACAAGAGATCTGACCTGTGAAATCTGTACATTCTAGATTGGGTTCATCAAAGGCATTCCCACATGCTCTATGGTTCCCTGCATTATGTACCCTTTCTCCCCATAAAAAATAGGGTCCAGGATTAAGTTCATTTATCAAAAATTTCTTGTGCCTGCAACTTTCCTCCCCTGGGCACCTGGGCCAGAATTACTAAAAACACTAGCCACCATCTCTTTTCTGATCCCAAATGTCCCCCTCCTTTACTGTTCACTCCTTAAAACTACTGAAGCTCCTATGAAAAGGGAATTCTATCCCTATTCACTCTTGAAATGCACTCACAATTAATAAAAGGGCTGAGAAGATGCTTGCATGACACCAACTGGGCTATGTCTTAACAGCTTTGTTTTGTCAAAATTTGGAGATATAGCAGAATTAAGATAATTGTGCTTGATTTATCTGGTTCCTGCTCCTCTGGTCACAATGTCTGCTTCCACTTTTCAAAATCTTGCCCCCGTGGCCAAGGTGGCCTTGCCAAGTTGGTAGATCCAAATATGTACTGAATGCACATTGGCACAAGTGCCACCTGTCTGCGCCAATCATAACAGAATAAGGATCCCTGTCTTGTTTCTGGCAAAATAAGTGATAAATAATAGCTCTTAAAAATTCTCTAATCTTGGACCAGTAGATGAGACTTAGTGATCCTTTATATATTTTTTAGAATACCTTGTAAATGGGCATGTTTTTCTTTCTTAAAATAAATTATTCTATTATATATGATGATCATCTATGGAGAAAAAATCTGTTCTAAAATAAAAAGTACATTATTTTCATGTTGCTATTTACAAAAATAGCCACTGCTTTTTGAAGCCAGCCAGCCAACATGTTACTTGTACTCTTAAAATCTGCTGCCTATGTAATTTCATGCCAGGGTTTAATCTGTAGTTATGGACTGACTATCCAGTATATGTATACAGTATTTGAGTGCCAATTTTCAATCGTACTGATTTTAGCATTATTTACGAGTGGTCTTTGGTTCTTATTCAGGTACACCAAACATAAACTGCTCCCATAGGGCTGAACCTGGCCACAGACTTTTAATTATCAGTAGTTAGTATAGCAGAGAGTTAGATGAATAAGTCTTCTTTCAGCCAAGGCTATTGAAAGTTTTCTTCCCTTTTAACAAGGCTGGCTAAAACCTAGCTAACTCTGATGATTTACACAATCCTTGGAGAGCTTGGTTCTGCATTTAGTAATCTAAATGGATAGACCATGGAGCTAAGATGACTGTCAGAATAGATATTAGTAAGAAATATGAGTGTATGAATTTGTACTGCTATTCACCTGACAGAGCTCAGCAGGCAGAAGGCAGATTTTGTTTCTCACTGGGACTATTCAAACACAAGAACAATTCTACAAAGGATGCCCCTGAGTACAAACACTTTCTTCGTGGATAGAACATTTTAAACGAGTAGATATGTTGTGGAAATCTTCTTTTTTCAAAGTCAGAAGAGGGGGATACAGTTAGAAATCAGCACTGTTGAAAGCACATCTGCTTTTCTGATTCTGAGTCATTCCTGTTTGGGTTTAATATAAAGATTAGGATATAAAAATGTAAATTATAAAAATATAGAGACCCTAACCGGAAATATCTTCCATGCAGTATGAACAATTACTGAAAGGGAAAGCCTGACCAGGGCTATGGCATCTTAAGTTATGTCATGGATATCTTCAAGGAAGCATACAGTATCCTCTGAATCTCCACTTGTAGAGAGTTCTGAATCCCCTGGACATCTTTCTGCCTATTGCTGTATACATGAAGGCTGCATATATGCAGATATTTGTACTGTGCATGTGACTGTCAAGGTAAAGACGTAGGTATTGTGTATGGTACTGAAGAAAAGACTGTTTGCCATGGTTCTGCATTCAACTCAACCCCCATAAACTCTTTACAAACAACAGTGATAAAACAATGAGGAAACATATATTTACAAACAATATAATCCAACCAGTCTCTCGATCTCTGAGCTATGACCAAATGAGTGGTGACAAGAATCCTATTATATCCACTTCAAACAAAAGGAATGCAATGATTTTTAGTACTGTCTCTATATTTTTCTCCTTTTTCCCAATATTGCAAGGATTCCCTCCCCCCTTATAGCTGTAATTTGGGTTGCATGTTGGCAACTCCAAATTTCAACTAATAAATGGTCTATCCTACATAATGGGGAAAAAAACAGAACATCAAATAAAAGTTGGGCAGAAATAATCTCATAAATGACCCTCATTCTGTCAAGGACCTAGGAGTACTCATTCCATTCCATTCCATTTATTAGACTTGTATGCCACCCTATTCCCGGAGGGACTCAGGGCGGCGAACAGACATATGGGGAAGGGGGGGATACAAAAACAACAGAACAAGACAAGATACAAAGACAAGTTAAAACCACACAACAATCAGCAATTCGAGTGGGGCTGGGAACTCATCAGTCCCAGGCCTGCCGGAACAGCCAGGTCTTAATGGCTTTGCAGAAAGCCTGAAGGGTGGTGAGGATCCGAATCTCCATGGGGAGATTGTTCCAAAGGGCCAGAGCAACCACAGGAAAGGCCCTCCCCGGGGAGTTGCCAGTCGACATTGGCTGGCTGATGGTATCCGGAGGAGGCCTAATCTGTGGGATCTAATTGGTCGAAGGGAGGTAATTGGCAGGAGGCGGTCTCTCAAGTACCCAGGTCCAATACCATGTAGGGCTTTAAAAGTAATGACTAGCACCTTGAAATGCGTCTGGAGTCTAAAAGGCAGCCAGTGCAGCTCGTGGAGGATAGGTGTAACTTGTGTGTACCGGGGTGCACCCACAATCGCTCGCGTGGCTGCATTCTGGACAGGCTGAAGTTTCCAAATGCTCTTCAAGGGCTGCCCTATGTAGACCATATTACAGTAGTCCAGTCTTGAGGTCACAAGGGTGTGAGTGACTGTTCTGAGGGCCTCCCAGTTCAGGTAGGGACGCAATTGGTGCACCAGGCGAACCTGGGCAAATGTCCCCCTGGTCACAGCCAACAAATGGTGTTCTAAAGTCAGCTGTGGGTCCAGGAGGACTCCCAAATTGTGAACCCTGTATGAGGGGTGTATAATTTCACCCCCCAGCCTGAGAGATGGAATACAAGGCCAATTTTGGGAGGGAAAAAACACAAGCCACTCATCTCAAATGATCTAAGCCCCAGAGCCCACTGTAACAGCATTGCCAAAAATGCATTAAGAGTTGTTAACCTAATTTTGTGAAGCTTCTTCTCTGATAACACTGTATTGCAACTAGGGCATACAAAACATTTGGCAGACCAGTTTGAATACAGCTCATTCACCTGGAATCTACACTGTACATCGTACATTATTACAATTGAGCGGGTCCAGAGGTATTTCATGAGAAGAGTATTCCACTCCTCTACTCACAATAGAATTCTCTATGCCACCAGGCTTGAAATTTTGGGCTTTGTTTGGAACTGCGCTGCCTGCAGTTCAATCTAAGCATAGTACACAAAATTGCCTCTATAACATCTTGCCTGTCAATGACTTCTTCAGCTTCAAATACAATAATACATGGGCAAACAATCAATACAAACTCAAAGTTAACTGCTTCAAACTCAATTGCAGAAAATACAACTTCAGCAGCAGAGTCATCAATTTCTGGAATGTTCTACCTGACTCCATTGTTACAGCCTCAAACCCTCACAGCTTCAATCTCAAACTGTCTACCATGGACCTCACTCCATTCCTAAGAGGTCCTTAAAGGAGGCGTGCATAAGTGCACAAATGTCCCTACCGTCCCTGTCTTACTGTCCCCATTTATCTGTATTTACTTCCTTTTTTCATGTTTATGTTCATACTTATACTTGTTATCTTGTACATGTTTGACAAACAAACAAACAAACAAACAAATAAAATGTTGCTATCATAGCTATATTAGTGAGTGGGAAGAAAAGTTCTATCCTATACATACTGGAAGATATACTCTGGAGAAACAAGAGATGAAGAGAAGTACGGAGGAGCCAATGTTGTGATGATATGGCCGTGCGGTCTCGAAGCTCTGAGACCGCAGCCAATACTTTTGCTGCTGGGTGGTCCAATCAGACCTAAACCATCTCGCAGAGACAGTGAACAGGAAGAATAAGTCTTGCTGATCTCAGGGACATCGCGAAGTCCCTGAATGATGCAAAAAAAGTTCTTCAAGCCGGTGACAAAAAATCCAGCCAAAGCTGATGAGGTCGGGGCAGCTCCAAAATGGAAGGATACAGAAATAGAAAGTGTTTCCAGCTGGTGAGGAATTTTTACCATTTTAAAAGAGACTGCCTATAAAAAAATTAAAATTAATTTAAATTGAAGAACAGAAGAAATAAGTGGTGGAATTAAACTTTGAATGGTTTTGGACAGTGGGTTATCTTACTTTTTAAATGCTATGTTCATGGATGGAATTTATGCAAGCCTTTTAAAATGAATGGATTAAGTTTTCTTCTTCTATTTTTTTTTCTTTTATTATTCTTTGTAACCTATGGACTAAAATTCTCCTCTTTCATTACTGTGGGTGTTTTTCTAACTCATTGAAGAATCGGACCTTTTTTTTACTTGGAATATAAAAAAGATACAAAAAGAAACAAAGAAAATTGTAACAATAACACTGCTACTCAGAGGCTGGAGATTTGTGTATTGGAAACAAAACACTTTTACTTTCCTTACTGATTATCCTGGCTTGGCACTCCGAGGTTTCACTGCTTGTTTATAGAGAGGATAAGAAGAAAAGCATACAGATGTCCCTTTGAAGTATATCTTTAACCAGAGAAAAGTGAAAATAAAACTTTATTGTGAATTTATGCTTAATCTTGTAAAAACCTTCCAAGCCAGAGCAACAGTGTTTGTTAGCTGGAGATAATGGCACAACTTTAACAGCAGAAAGAAACTTTAAGCCTGCAAAAGATATTCTTAGAAATTCAGAAACTATCAAACACATTTGAGAGGACAGAGAAGAAGTTGGAAGACTTCTAGCATCTAACAGTAAAATATGATGAAGAAGTTGGAGATGTTTATCAAGTGGAAAAAGTGGAGGTTAGAATCCGAAAAACCGAAGAGGAAAATGACCATAAAGAAATTAAACCTGCTGATATTTATGGTGATTGTTTTGTGTCTGGAAATGGAAAGAGTGGAATACTGAATGAGGAATTAAATGGAGGGGAATTCTATCCCAGATGGCAAGACACAGAAGAAGAAAAAACAAAAAGAATTTATGGATTTAAAGAGAGAAATTTTGCAACATCATTGATAACACTACTGACAATTAAACATAAGCTGATTAAGGAAACAGAAGAAGGGCATCGAAATTTCATGAGAAATTTTATAAGCAATGCATTGCTAAGAGGAATCCATACAAATTTGATTAAGGAGATGATTAGGGAACTGATACCACAAATGAAGAAGACATGAGACTGTTTTGCTACTGGAAAGATACAGGAAGTGTATAATTTAAAACTAGTTAAACTTAATGAAATTTAGTGGCAATAGATAAAGTCAAATAAATAATTGATAATGAAAATAATGTATACATGTGTAGTGTTATGATAAGTAATAATTGGATATGAATATTGAATGGTACCCATGAAAGGAAGATTAGACATATTTTTGATTATATATAAAGGTTAATGAAAAGAACTAAGTTAAATTCAGTTAAGTCTTCATTATTGGGGGGGGGAAATGTTATGATACAGGATATAGTCAAATAAAGGAGGGATAATGATAACAATATGTGTGTGTGTGTGTGTGTGTGTGTGTGTGTGTGTGTGTGTGTGTATGTATATATGCATGTGTATAACATAAGGAAACTGGATGTAAATTGTAAACAGTGATTTGGAAAGGAGGATTAGAAAATTTTGTTACTAAATATTATGGATGTTTAGATAGAATAGGACATAAGGATTCAGTGCTATTGGAGGATTTTAGAAATAGTTAACGAAATGCCAGTATATAGTTATGTATTAAATCTTGGTATATTTTATGATGAAGGACGTTTAAACAATTATAGTCAAATGAAAATGGAGTTATGATGATGGTAACATGTATAAATACATGTTAAAATACTTGAGTTAATATGAATTATAATTGATGAATTATAATTGTGGAAGAGATGCATGAAAGTCTTTTGTAACCAACTGATACACTTTCTACAGTATGTAAAGAAGGAAAATTCTTTGTGTTATGTTTGTTTTGAAAATTAAAAATAAAAAAATATATTTTAAAAAAGAGATGAAGAGAAGGAGAAATTGATCAGGAACTAGATATGTACTACTGTTTGTGATTTTGTATCACTGTTTGTGATATGTACTACTGTTTGTGATGTTTGTGATTTTGTATATGAAGAAGGAGTAGGTACCTAGAAAAATTGGTATTATAATTGGCTGTATAATTTCCTCCTGTCTTTGTCTAGGTAAACATAGAAAGTTGAAGTAAACCAAGTTTGTTGCTGAATCACAATTTCCATTTGTAACAGTTCCTGAACTGTGCTATAATTTGAGAGACAACTATATCTATTAATTTCTTATAAACAAGAAAACCTGTAAAACTGGTACCTTGCAGGGAAAAAGCATGAATAGAATTTGAGTTTTTGACATGAGTACTTTAAGTGTTACCCATGGTTAAGCAATAAGGTAAAACTATATCTGCATAATGGTGATTTGCGAAGGAACCCCACAAGCAGTCAACATGATATAAAAATTCATGTGCTAACTGCTGTGCCATATGTTCCCTCTGCCCTGCAAAAATCAGACATTTTTGTTAGCACAATAAATTTAAATTAATGTGTCAGTGTTTCTGACAAGCTTTTAAGTAGCTGAGGACATAGATTTCCCATAGCCAACCTGTCATCTTTGATATGTTTTGTGAGAATTTTTCCCCCTTACAAAAATGGCTTTATTAAATCCAAAATACCAGCAGCAGTCTACTGTTGCAAGCCAATTACCTGAAATTTTATTTGGAGGAATTTTCCATGAAACAAATAATGGAAAGCAATTTAGATCAAGGTTGCAGTAGTTGCCTGCAAAAGAACTGGAATAGGTAGCAATATGCAGGAATAATGACAAAGTCACCCCAATAGAGATGGTACGTAAACAGATATTCCATACATGTACTTAAACCAAACGTTTGGTCCATCTTGTCCAATTTTTACTGTGTTTATTATTATCTAACCAATTTTATATTTCCAAAGTTGACTTCCTTCTCTGTCCTGAGAATCACATCAATGGAAATACCAGACACTGAGGTCAGGGAAAGATAATATTCAATTGTGTACTTTTTAGTACTGCAGTTTTTAAATTTGTGCTTGCTGACAAATTAGGCTAAAATTATTACAAATTATTATAAGTACCTGTTTGAAAGTCACTTATTTCTATGGGGGATCTTAGCCAACAATAACAGAATACAATACAATGGAAGGGAGCTTGAGGTCTTCTAGTTTAAGACTTCTGGTAGCATATAAGTCCTTTCTTCGGCTTCTCTACCAAATTGTATTCCTGGACTTATCTACTAAATGTAGGCAAAACTGTCATAATCCATAGGCATCTCCTTGAACAGGGGGCAAATTACAAGGCACCTGTCACATTGCAAGGTAAGCTTTGCTATTTTCATACAGTACACATCTGCAATGTTGCAAGACAAGTACCAAAGCATGGAAGTTGTTTCATGACATTGCGGCAGGTGGTTGGTCATTTTGATATTAGTGTGATTAACTTGCAGAGTTATGATATCCAGGCAGTACAAAAAACAACATGTTCATAAATAACAATTTAGAAGGTATGATTTCACCAACCCCACCCAATATGTGGACTTCAAGTCCTACAATTCTCAGCAGTGTTCAAGTTGACTGAGGATGCCTCCTAAACTTGATTTTTCCCTTTCAATGTTTTATTTTATGTCGTTTCCCACTTTTCCTCCTTTTGTGTGTACAAGAGCAGAATTCTCAGAAATTGATAGAGGACCTTGAGCTTGTTTGGAGGTTCTAGCAGGGGAGGGCAGCTGTCGTATACCCTTGACCGAAGATCGGTACACTCCTTCTATCTGGGATGGTCATCCTCTTCCACCGAGCATGCAGCTTTGGGAGGGATGCACATGGAGCGGTGAGGGAGGAAGGGGACATCCGCCTAGCCAGCCAGATCAGCCGAATCAACCCTGGTGATCAATGGGGTGACAGATGTCGCAGCCAGATCACCTCACATCCATTAATAGAGGACCAAGTAACTCTCCTAAAATATTTTAATAATGTTAAGTGGCAAATTCATTGCTTGCTATGGGGAAATAAATATCTATCATTTGGAAAAGGAGTTCTAAGAAAAAAAATAGCACAAATAGCTCCAGTTTCTCATTTATACATTTAGAAAACCATCTTCACTTGAAGCATTAAGGAAGCTCTAAGCACTAACCCATTGGCATCATAATTCAACATGATTCCCAGGGATTTTGAAGAAAAACAATGATTACATTACTCTGTAAATTATATACAGTGACATTTTAATGATTGCAATAGCTACTTAAAATCTGCAATAGTTAAAAGAAATTCCAAAACATTCTGGTTTTTTTTGTTGTTGTTTTTTTGCAAAATAAATGTGTCTATTTCTTCATCTCTGAAGTTTTTCCCCCCATGAGGATTGAGGGAGGGGGATTTTACTCTCCTCTTTAATTTAGGAGATTACAATTTATTAATCTCTTTGGCTTTGATGTTTTATGAAGGGCAGATACCTTACTGGACATCAATTGTTAACTGTTATTTGGACTTTACCATGGCAAATTTATTGCAACTAGTATAATAATTAAATTATTCCTAAGGGAATGTGGTTTTGTGAGTGTATTCAGAAGTATAGAACGGTATCAAAAAGAGAACAAAAGCTGTTAGATTATTTTAAAATGTAATAAATATACATATGCATATAGGCAGCCCTCAATCAACAAATAGGACCAGAACTTCTGTGGCTAAGCAAGGCAGTAAGAATTAGAATAACAGAGTTGGAAGGTACCTTGGAGGTCTACTAGTCCAACCTCCTTCTTAAACAGGATACTCTATACCACTTCAGAAAATGATTATCTAATCTCTTCTTTAAAACTTCCAGTGTTGGAGCATAAGGAAAATTCTCCTTAGTTCTAAGTTGCTTCTCTCCTTGATTAGTTTAACCTGCATTAACAGAAGTATAAAATCAAGATCATGTGAAGTGTTAATAGCACTTTACAATGCCTTGGTAAGGCCACACTTGGAATACTGCATCCAGTTTTGGTCGCCATGATGTAAAAAAAGATGTTGAGACTCTAGAAAGAATGCAGAGAAGAACAACAAAGATGATTAGGGGATTGGAGGCTAAAACATATGAAGTACAGTTGCAGGAACTGGGTATATCTAGTTTAATGAAAAGAAGGACTAGGAGAGACATGATAGCAGTGCTCCAATATTTCAGGGGCTGCCACAAAAAAGAGGGAGTCAAGATATTCTCCAAAACATGTGAAGGTAGGATAAGAAGCTAAGAGTAAACATTATAATCTGTCCCCAATAAAAGTGGAAAAATAATAGGAACTGTATATGCAGTAGGTACAACTATGTTGAACACCATTTAATGGTTAACCCTCATTATAATGTCATCTTCTCAACATCAATAATAAGGCTAATACTTGATCATGTTGGTTAACAGACAAAAATGTCTTCATTCCTATTCATTTTCGTAAATGGTTCTATTCATTAAAATGGAGAGTACTGCGAAGGACATGAGAAAGAGAGCAGAGCAGAATCTGTGTGTCCAAATGCAAATGCACACTTTTTAAAAAAATATGATTCATTTGTAATGCTACATAACTTCATATTAATGAATCCCTTACAGAGATCAATTACAGAGATTTTGACTTCTTTCCTTTTCTCCTGCAGGGAAAACACTTTAACCACTTGACTTGCACAGCTAGAATAGTTAAAGTTACCATACATAAGACTGAAGAGTCAATTAGTGTTATGGTTAAGACAACAGGCTAGAAAACAGGAAACTGTGAGTTCTAGTTCTGCCGTAGGCACAAAGCCAGCTGGGTGACCTTGGGCTAGACACTTTCTCTCAGCCTCAAGGAGTAGACAATGGCAAACCACTTCAGAAGTCTTGGCAAGAAAACTGTAGCTCTGTTTTAATTTCCTTTGGTTTTTATTACTCAGTTATTTAGTTGCCTTTTTTATACATTAGAAACATAAACCGAGGTGGCGCAGTGGTTAGAGTGCAGTACTGCCAGCTACTTCAGCTGACTGCTAGCTGCAGTTTGGCAGTTCAAATCTCACCGGCTCAAGGTTGACTCAGCCTTCCATCCTTCCAAGGGCGGTAAAATGAGGTCCCAGATTGTTGGGGGTGTGAGGGTTGGAAGTTCAGCCCTGTGTTTGAAGGAGGTTGAATCGTGGTTTTCCTTGTAGCATACTTTATAATTAAGTAAAGTAAACCTGAGGTAGATTCTAAGAAAATATATTTTTATTGTAAAATAAATAACAAACAAACTTACTGGCTAATAACTACATTCTGGTAAAGTTCCTAGCCTACCTCCTCATGGCAGGCAAAACAGAAAGAAAAAAGAAGAAGAAGAAGGCAAAAGGGACATGTGTAGTATGCTTACAGAGAAGATTCAGTCTACCGTATGTCTTAGAATATAAGCACAACTGGCAAAACAAAAAAACATTGTGACAAGGGGCAATATACTGACTCTGTAAACCACTTAGAGAGGGCTATAAAACACTATGAAGCAGTATATAAGTCTAAGTGCTATTATCACATTTATAGACATTTAGCCTATAGAAATCTGTATATAGGCAACCAAAGTGCAACTTTCCATTTATAATACATTACTAAAATATGTAGCATCTTGTAGAGTACTAGGTGAAATAGTAGCTAAATAATGAATTAGAAGCATGGAATTCTAGATTCAATATCACTATGGGAGTTCACTAAGTGACTTTGGTCTATTTTCTTTGCCTAACTTACCCTACAGAATAGTTTGTTAAACAGAAAGATTGAAGGAGCACTATGTAAAACAAATTGATTGAAGATAGCATTGGAACAAAACAAAAACTTGTGGAAAGGGGCAGGTCTCTATTAATCCTGTGCAGGTAGATTTGGTATTTTATCATCTCAATCATGGAATCCCTCCTGGAAAACCAGGCCATCTAGAATGAAATATCATGTAAAAACAATATAGGAATTGCTATATTCCTTCAAAAAGATATAAAACTAAATTGTGCATTGTTAAAGGGACATATTGTAATTCCTTTTCATATAAAAAGTTCAAATTTCAATCCTTGCCATTGTGTTTAATGTAGGACATAAAGGGAAAAAAATAACTGCTTAAAACCCTTGATTGTCTGTGATCACAGTAGTTAGTGATGGTTTTGATGAGCTATCAGACTGATCTGGAATAAAACAACTGCCCTCCACTTTTAGAGCTTGTCTAAAGCAAATGCATTTGAATAGCCACATTCTTTAATTATGCAGGAAGGAGGATGTGCTATCTTTATGACAATTTTATGAAATATATTGAAGGAAGAAATAAAGAAGATATTTGCATAACCTAATAGTTCTGTAAAATCCAACATGAATTTATGAGAATAATCATTACTGAAGATCTCCCAGGTACTGGAAATCAAAATTCAGTCCAAGTATATCTATATAAAATTTGCAAGATATTCCTCATCCATCTCTGGTGGAATGGACAGGGATGAATAATTTGCTGTAAAGATGATCAGTAGGAAAACCATTAACCCTTTATAAGGATGAATTATAGATGCACATTCCAAACAGAGATAATTTAATAGTAGTGCAGGAGTCTACTCAATCAAATTAGCCAGAAAACAGTTCTTTTTTTTAAAAAAAATGTGCTTTTTCATCCAATAGCTATGAAACAGATTATGGTGGAATATAGCCAGTAGAATAATTCTGTTTAATAAAAGATTTGACAAGTAACAGTGGAGAGAGACATATTTAGTAAATCATGTCATTTGTCAAATAAGGCCATTTTATGACCATGGACAATTGCCATAATTAACAACAGGAAATGGAGATACCAGATACCATGTGGTTTTTTGGGGAGTTAAGTGATACTGGCTGCTACTTGGAAAAAATGTCCCAATTTAAATGCACAATAACTACCCTTATTCCTAAGTGTATAGTTTAATTTTCTTTTGGGTACTGCTCTAGATCAATTCAAATAAATGTCAACAAAAATATACAACCCCGATATTCTAATGTCCTTTCTCTGGACATTATTTCAAAATACAAATTACAACATCATGGAAGATAAATTCTTACTTTTTTAATTGTACTACCAGTATGCAAACTGCACCTCTTGAATTTATACATAAACTAGAATATACTTGGGGATCTGCCTTTTCAAAAAAATTGTCAAGTAATTTGTGACTTTGTCACTGAGAAAATCTATGTGGTTACTAGGAGTCAACAGTGACTTGCTGGCACGTAACCAATCATTTGTGACTGAAAAGCATAACAACTTAACAACCACAACCAGGAGTGTCAGGATTGCAGTCATTAAGCAAAGCAGTCATGTGGGTTTCTCAATTATGCTCAATTGTGTTCATAAATTGAGGGTTACTCACACACATTGCATCACCCTCACTATTTGGAGGAATCATAAATGTTTTATGATATTGGATACTCGATAAGTATTCAAACCTCATAAACAGCAATCTATATGAAAATACAAAACATTGTTCCAGGCCAGTGTTTCATGAGAAATGGCAATAATGGTGGTCTACGCTCTTGGATTATTTGAAAGCAAAAACCCAAGCTTCCTGTATAATGCTTTCTCTAAATTGGCATGCCATCACATCTGCCTTAACACTTTGTTTGGTCATATCATATTTTCAAACACAGTTCTAGATTCCTTGTATGTCATATAATCTTCTTATTTGATAGAAGAGAAGAGGTTTCTTTAATATTCATGGAACATATTTTCCGAAATCACAGTTTCATTTTTGACATAAGTAGAAGACTCAGTACATATCTGGCAGTCTATGGTGTTATTTGAAAGGTTTGTGATAGATTTGTATGACAGAGCCATTGGATTGTACAAAATTAATGAGACAAAACAGCATCTGTTTATAAAAAAGAGATCATTAATATGTTCTACCAGATGGTTCCCAAACAATAAATCTTGCATGCAATATATAAAGGGAGTTGTGTATCAAAAGGTATTACAAGACAATCCAAAGTGTCCACATCAAGAGTGGGAGAGAAAGATATTCTAATAGCATTTTTGACCGGACTCAAGAAAATTATATGAATTGATACACTGGATTAAAAATATAATAAGTGATATAAAGCGTAGATGATATAAATATTATAATCCCATCCTTAAATGAACCATTTTTATGTCATAGAGACTTGATCCATTTGCTTAAAGTTAATCCTTCTTTCAGAAGATATGCTTCAGAGCTTGAGTAAAAAGCTAATGTACCACCTCTCTGCTATTCTCTTAAGGCACCTGGCCTTGTACAACCTTAATAGAAGTACAATGTGAAAGAGATCACAATAGTTTTTTTAAAGCCACTTGGTGTGCTGGTCATCACAGTCATGTCCTATTTATAAACTGTCTTCTAAATCAGTCAGGTAAATTTATTATCAGCTGTAGCACCAGATCAGATGTCTGATAGTCTTTTGTCCCAAAATATGCAAGAGGATTTAAAAGGTTTTAGGATTTTGAGGGGTGAAAGTCTATCTTAAGTAGCTGGTGAAGCATCAAGCACCATCCTGCCTCTCAGATTCTTCCAAGTCAACTGCAATTGCAAAAACAGGCTTGCTCCAATCCCACTGTAAAGCCATGAGTATTTCATTTTGAGAAACAAAATTTTCCTCTACAACAAATACGGAATGTCTATCAGGATGATCTATTATTAGATGCGCAATTTGCTATATAAATACAATAGTCTGCATTAGTTCTTTATAAATACTGATACTTTCAGTGACATAATGTTTATTTGTTCAATTGAAGAAAAATATGATTTATTTTGTTTTCCTTTAACAACCAGCTTCTCCAAAGCTAGCTTTTATTCTGAGAACTCCTTGATTGTAGCAGGTACAAGCCCTTCCCCTTGCTCATTGCTCAGGATTATGTTTTAGTACACTCTAGAAAAGTCCCTGTCTATGGGCTCTTAAGTCCTTGTCCCTTCTAAGGTCATAAAGGTTGGGGACAAATGTTTCATTAGGTTTGCAAAACTCGCCTGATCGTGACTTATAAGATAGCTCATATTCCCATGGTGGTTAAGTCAGGCCATATGAAGTTAGCTGTTGCTATGGTAACATGAAAATCAGGGAGAAAAAATATGGCTGAATGAGAAAAATTGATCGCAGGTAGATTAGCTTCTATCTGTTTAGAAGATGATAGTGTGCACTTTCTTGGGGAGATAAAACACTTGGATTCAATTGCAAAATAGTGTGTTAACACTATTTTGTTCAACCCAGTAAACATTTCTTCTGACAAAACTGACTTACAATGACTTTAAAAAAAATTCTCTCCCCTGTTGCCCACAAGGTGGTTTTGGACAGAAGAAATATGTTTCATTACATATTCATATAGGTAGAATATACAGCATATGATTCCCAAGATATATTACCGTGAACCGTTTATTCGTTTATTCAAATAGCTGTTTTTTTCTCCATTCAAGGATGCCTTGAGTGTCTTATAATAAAAAATAAAATTTTAGGAGTATAAGCCATAAGTACAAAACAAAAACAAAATCTGAGGACCAGAATGCAATGTAAGCAAAAAAGCAACCTTAAATATGTCTTAAAAATCTAAAATATGTTAAAAAAGTAAACTTTAAATAAAACAATATTGTAGTATCTGGCTTCCCAGAGAAGGTACCCTAAAGTGAAGTACTTGTTTAACAGGAAGGCCATATTGCTAGTCACCAACTATAGAAATAAGCACTAGGGCAGTAAATGGCTATTGTGGTAGACCTAAATGCATGGCCAGATTCAAGTCCTAAATCAATCATCGATTTGGTAAATTTGGATTGTCACTTCAAACTACCTTACTTCATAAGCTTGTTGAGGTATAAAATGATGGGACCCACATCATATATACAACTTTGATCTGCTGAAAAGAAGGCAGGATGTAAATAGAAAATAGTGGCTGGGGGATGATAAAAATCACATCTGATTCCTAGACTTTCTGAAGCTTTAAAGATTTAAACTTTAGTAATTTAAATTTATTTTAAATTACTCACCACTGGAAAACTGAAAACTCCTGAAGATCAAAAAACAGTGTTTTTAGCAGAATGTTGTCCAAAGTCTTATGACTCTATTTCAAAATCTTTAAGGAGTGTGGAGCTCAACTCCCACAATTCCTCAGCCAGAATACATTTTAAAGTTGTCAAGACTGACAAACACTGACTTAGAATACCATAGGCCATAGATAGAGGTAAGGTATTTATATTTTGCTATTTTGTAAACAATAAATGTGGTTCAGTCCCAATATTCTTCTGCCTGATAAAAATTTTAATTACTTTCTCGCTTCTCAGTGAAAAACCAGATAGACAGTCCTTATTAATATTTTAATTGTGCCTGGAAGTGAATCAGAAAATAGTAGCATATGTCCCATTCACCCAGTCCCAGTTAGTTTTCTCTTACATTTTTGAAACAATTGTAGTTTTCCTAGAAGTATGCCAAACAACCAAGCAACACTTAAGTTTTTAAAAAATGAGGTAGGTTATGAAAATTGTAACCCTAATTTTTAATGCCCCTCCTCCAGGGCTAAACTGATGATTCCCACTAGCTTTCTAAAGAAACGACAATCATAGACATGCCAAAAGATAAGAGGACAAATATCTTACACTTCATTTGCAAACTGTGTACTAACTTACATGATCTAAGCAAGATGTTGCCAGATGTTGTCTAACAAGATCTGCAGGTAGCGTATAAACAAGTTTCTTTTTTGCAACACCTTCCTAATCTTGTCTAAACTGTGGGGGGGAGAGGACAAGATACAGTTTAGTTAATGCATGGATTGAAGTCCACTGAGAAGGCAATGGTAAACAATTTTTATCCTGTTGTTATGGAAATTGTATGACTGAACCCTTTAGTACCCAAGATTCAAGCTTAATTCAATACTTGTGGGCCAGCTTTCATGAGTGCCAGATTCAGTCTAAGAAACTAATAAGCATAGTTTTTTTGTATTTCAAGATGGTAGAGAAAACTCACTTTTCATTATATATGATATTAACAAATACAAAATTACAAATTTATGAGAGCAATTATATCAGCATGTATTGTTGCGGTAAACCTTACACACACTTAATAAATGATGTGAGCTAAAAGGTAAGGCAAAGGAAGGTTTTAATTGAACAAATATGATAGGGATACGCAATGTTCAAGTAGAGTTTATTTATAGTAGACATTCTGCTCGCTCATAACCTCAAATGTCTATAGGGAGTTCATCTCAGCTTGGTGATTCCATTGCTGGCTGGAAATGGTGGTAGTTGTACTTCAACATACCTGAGGTATTCCAAATTGGAATGGGGCAATAACACTATCTAAATCAAATATTGTAACCCAACATTTGAGTTTCAGGGTGGATATTTACTGTAACTTCAACTTTCTTGATGTTATTTGAAAAGGATGTTTGTTTGAATAAATGAGAATGAAGTTAGCACAAAATTGGATAATGATTATTTTTCCAATTTAGTTGTCAGATATTGGGATTTTGTCATTTGTCAAAGACCTATTCGATCGCACAGATTAGGCCTCCTCCGAGTTCCATCTGCCAGTCAGTGTCGACTGGCAACTACGCGGAGGAGAGCCTTTTCAGTAGTAGCTCCGACCCTTTGGAACGATCTCCCCGTGGAGTTTCGTACCCTCACCACCCTCCAGACCTTCCGCACAGCCCTCAAGACCTGGCTATCCCGTCAGGCCTGGGGATAAAGATCGTAATCTGCCCCCACCTGAATGATGAATGTTGTGTTTTATTTTTACTTGCACTGTTTTCATGTTTATTGTTTTATTGTCTTGTATCCCCTTCCCTATAAATTGTAAGCCGCCCTGAGTCCCCTCAGGGAAAAGGGCGGCCTATAAATAATAAACTAAACTAAACTTGTCATGCAAACAGATATTGATTATCCCTGAAAAATCAGTAGATATCAATGTGGATATTAAAATCAGTAGATGCTGCCTATCACATAACAGGCTTTCCAAAACTATCTTCTTGACAGTTAACTGAACAGAAATACAGAATAAATAGACTTTTAGTTTGATACAATAGGGTTTGTAGCTGAATATTCAAAAAGTTCACAAAACGTTTACAAAATATTTGTTTTCAGAATTTGTGGGGAAGAATTTGTGGAAGAGAAATTCATTACCATCTTAAAGTTACATTGATGCAACTGCTACTAATGTTTCTTTCATGTCACCAGCCTTAAAGCCTAGAACAAGTGAGATTTGTCTAGCTCCCAGTCATCTCTTTGGAGGTTTTCTGAAATATTTCAGTCAAACACTTTTGACTAAAAATCACAGGAAAGAATTGAACTTAAGACCTTCTTTATTCAGAGCATGGGCTTCTCCCTCCCTTGCCAGATTCTCTGCATTCAGGATTAGGTTGCTGATGGAAACTGATTAGCTGACATCTCCCCGACAGGATAATGTAGTATGTGGCATGGCCTTCTTGGTGAGGAACTAATTGAATTTCTTTCCAATTCCTCAACTTTCCATGGCCAAATTGTGGTTCACCTTATCACTTACAAAATGATTAACAAACTAAAGATTTATTACTGTACTTGGACCACTTTACAACTTGGAAAGAATGCCTGTACCTTGTTCCGGAAACCTTATTTTCTTATTTATTGCAGCTACCTCATAAATATTGTACATTAATCTTATTTGGAAGTGTCAGGTGACAGTTAGCTTTTTCCCCATCTCAGTTTGTGTGACTGTAATTAGGTTCCAGGAATAGCTGATAATGGAAAGAGAAATGCTATTAATTGTAGGCTATTTTCTTTCTGCCAGAGAGATGGTCATAGGAGGTTAGGTAACTTTATCACCTTTCAGTCCTAGTTAGGATCAATAAATAATTGTTACAGTCAGTAAGCAGCCATAATATACTGAGATGTTAAAGCCTTGCAATAATGCACACATGCACCAAGATACTCTTTCAATTAATAATAATGCAATTATTTTTCTATAATCATGATAACCTGTTATTTAAGCTATATTTAATTCTTGTTCCCCAATATGAAATATGGGATTGTATTTAAGAAGCTATTTCCTGTGACATACCATTAAAATGTATTGCCATTAGGATAATCAAAGTGCAATAAGTTCACAAAACAACTATCGGTTGACAAAATGAACATGTACATTGTTTATGCATCTATAAAATTTCAGAAGGAAAATTCAATTAAACCGTCTCAGGATATAAGCTTTTCCAAGTAAAGCTGCCTTTTGTTGATGGTAATTTTGTCAACCCTAATGATGTTCAAATGGAGCTCCAGATGTTTTGGGATTGTACCCATGTTATCTATTATTATTGCTACTATCTTTACCTTCTTTTGCCACCATTGTTCTACTTCTATTTGCATTTTTTTTTTTGCATTTTGTGATTTTCTCCAATTCTTTTTCTTCTATTCTGCAATCTCCAGGTACTGCAATATCCACTAACAAGACATTTCTTTCTTATCAATAATTGTTAGGTCTGTAGTGTTATGTGGTATGCACTTGTTTGTTTGAGTAATAAAGTCCCAGAGCACTTTAGCTTCTTCTTTTTATTTTGTTCATTCATTCATTCATTTCATTTATTAGTTTTGTATGCCACCCGCTCTCGGAAGACTCCGGGCGGCTTACAATAAAAAGGGAGGGGGGGTCTTTCTTTCTTGCAGGCAACTAGTATATCTTGAAGATATACTTTGTTTTGCCGTTGTTTTTAGTATGTCTGTGCAATCTTCTTGCAGCAGCTAACTAGGTGGTCCACTGATTCTTCAGCTTCTTTGCAGAGAGGGAAATTTTCTGTCTATTGCTGTCTTCACTATTCTGGCTTTATATATATATATATTGTCTATGGAAATTCTCAGTCATCAGTCAGATGTTTTGCTTCTCATCCAAGAAGCTTCTTGGATGAGAAATGAAACATCTTCAAAAACAAACAAACCAGAAAGTCCAGTTGCCTCTTGAAAAAGCACCTTTCGGATATGCATATGTTCTTAAGGCTTGGTGTTGTGTATTGTTAGATTTATTAATATGTTTTTGAGTCAGTGTTGGGATACTTGGGATTCCTGGCAACATCCCGGACTAGTTTCCTGTAATTTCCTGGCACCACTATTCAAAATTGGTTTGTCCTTGCTTTCTTCTTCCAAGGCTAAAAGAGAGCATCTGACCCAAGGTCAGATGGCTGGCTTTATGCCTCAGGCATGATTAGAACTCACAGTCTCCAGCCTGAGGCCTGAACCACTGAACCAAGCTGACCCTCCCTTTATTATTACAATTGAAAATTCATTTGGTATACACTGAGATACACCATGAGCCAGAACACTTGGGATTAATGTTTTTTTCGTTAAATATTTATATTAGCAATTACATCTTTTTAAATTCCAACAATATGTATAGAGACCTACAAGTTCTCTACTAGGTAGACAAATGTGAAGATCATATCACTTACTCACTGGAGTATATGATTGTAGTTTTAGAAATATTTATTTTGAGAGATGGTGTTTTAAATTGAAGATGCTAAAAGAATTATATGAAATTTTACATATTATGTAAAAATGATCACATTGTAGTGTAATGTCATAATTTTTATGTGATATGTAAAATTTCAAAAAAAATTACAAGAGGAGATGGACAGATGGGCAGATGATACTTTCTTCTTCAGAGTCACTCAAGATACTTCAGTGCTTGAAATGAAGAATGAAGATGCCCACTTTTGTCTTGCCATGTGCAAAAGCTGACTAGGATAGCAATTGAATAATACTGGCCATGGGTCAGTATCTTATACTACATTTGTGAGCAGGAGATATTCTTGGAAAACTTGGAAAACTTGGAGACTATGTTGTTCTAATTCCTTTAGGATACCTGCCTGATTCTTCCTAATGGTGGACTGAGCTGATATGTTTTGGGTTCTACCTTCTCACAGAAACCCTAAAAGCCTGCAAATAACTGACAACCTCCTATCTATATTAGTAACCAATCTGAGGGCCAACACATATTGAACTGTACTACCCTCCCCCCTCTTTTTTCCCCCTGTGAATCAGTAACTATTCTTTGAATAGCTCCTAGCAAGATAATCGGTGCTTGGAACAAAGAATACATTTAGTGCCAAAGTACAATAGCATAAAAGAATGAATGTCAGAACTTCACAGAACCCATTGTGAAATTGTGAAATGTTACAACTCCTTTGCTGTCTATGAAACACTTCATTTCCTTTGCCTTCTAAAACATCATTATGTTTTAGTAGAGCATTGCAGATCTGAAAGTAATAAAAAAAGAACCACATTGATGTTATTTTCAGCCAGGCAGTTTTTAGTTTTGAGAAATTAATATATGGTATGTTTAAGTGGGTGTTTTGTTTTGCTATGCTTCGCTTTGTCTTGCTTTGTTTTGTTTTTAATGAAAAACTGCTTTAAGTGTTCACCTTGAGATGACATATAATTTTATGTTCAACACTATATCCTCATTTTTCTGTCTCTCTGATCAAATAATTGTTCCTGTATCCCTTCCTCTAAACTTCAGTCAGCCTATTTACCATTCTCACCCATACACAAATATTTCTCTCCAGAATACTATCATTCATTTATCTTTGTGACTACATTCTTTTTAAATTATAGCTATTCCAATTAATCATTGAACAGTTCCAATAATTATAATATACCTATCACTCTAACAATTACATTATTCTGAGGTCAGGAGTGCTTATAGAATATATTCCCTTTGAAGTCAAGTTTGGCTTTGAAGTCAAGTACAATGGCCCAATTTTCAGAAAGCATTTAAAATGATTTCTAAAATTTTGATATTATATTTGATATTTTAATTTTTATATATGGTTCTAATATTGTATGATAATTCTCTTTTCAGTTTAATCATTTTGTTGTACTGCATTTTTCATTAACAAAAAGATGTTAATATCCTTTATTAGTAGCTGCCCTGGAAATGGTGGTGGTGGTGGTGGTGGTGGTGGTGGTGATGATGATGATGATGATGATATAATACAGTCCCAATCTCAAAAAAAGATTCAAAGATCTTTTCAAAGATATGATTGATAACTGTTAATTTCTTTTCAATTTTTAAGTCTCCCCCTTTTTTATGGGAAAGAAAAACCAGTATGACAGTGTCATATTCCAAAAGACTATAAAAAGGGTCATGGAATGGAGTAGGAAATGAAGGATAAGACTGTGTTGGAAGTGTTTGTGATTATTTCAGGTTCTTACCCTTTGGATTACCGTGAAGTATAATTTATTATTCACGCTAGTGAATGGGCAAGCAAATTCCCACCTCATAGTCACTGACAGCCGGCAGCTTCAATACACATTCAGGCTAATTGAGAAATGGTTGGATATCAGAAACACTACTGGGTTAGTTTAGAATTCATCCATTTTTACAAGAGATAAAAACTCTTTTTTCTTTTTAAAATAAAGAGAAAAATATTGAGAATTAATTCTGAGAAGAGAAACTTAACTAAACTCTTCAGTGATCTGGAGGACAAATCCTGGATAAACTGACACAGAGGAAATCTATTCTAGGAAAATAGATTTTAAAATGTTTAGCTAGAAACAATAAGCAATATTAATTTTTATCTAGTCTTTCTATGTTTAAAGTCTAATATTTTGTATCTGATATTTATATTTTGTATACAAGGTTACGAGTGCTATCTTTTCCAGCCAACTGGCTTCTATATTAAAAGCAGACCAATATCATCTCATGGTCTGCTCAGAACTATATATTTCCTTAACATTTTTCAATGGGATGTGCTTTTACTTTGTGATCTGTAATTTTAACAAATCTATATTCTTGCCCAATATGTCATTGAATGCTTTTCTTGTGACTACTTAAAGCAGGGTTTGCATCCCCCCCAAAAGGGAAGAGGAGGAAGGCAACTGTTTTTCTTAGCCAGACATGTCTACAGAATAAGAGATGGTATTATAGAATTTAATTCATTCTCTATCTTTCACTCCACTCCCCTAAATAAACTAATGTAGCAGATGATCTCTCACACACATTAGATTTAGCTGGGAAGATGCCAGTTAAAGCACCTTTTAGATAGTAGGTAGTATCAGCAGTAATTACCAAGTCACAACTCTAAGGCAAAAGATAGAACTTGGATATGTAAACTCAGAAGACATCTGGGAAGGATATTAATTACATTATCAATACATGATAGCAGTGGTAAGATAAAATGGACATCAGGGCAGCCCAGGGCAATAAGAAATTGTATTTCTGTTAGAAAAGAAAATTCAAAGACACAATGTTTGATATACAGTATATGAAAGACTATTCAGGATGGAGAGATAAGCATTATCCCCAGTACCTTTTTTCCCCTTAATTTTTGTTAAACACAGACAGAAAGTCCTTCAAACACAAAATTTTAGGTTCCACAAGATAGATAGATTTTTGCAAAGTATGAGTACTTTCCAAAATAAAATATTTCAGGGAACAACAGGTCCAACTCTGAGATGGACTCCTAGGCCAGGTCAGCCAATGTGATGGGATGAATTGCCTTACTTGACTTAAAGGGAAATTCAAGTCAAATAAGGAGTTTAAAAGAATGGAGATGGAAACCCAGAAATAGAAGAGGAAGGGGGAACTGGAGCAAGTGGAAAGAGTAAAAATATAGAGCTGGAGAACAGTTACAGCTGCAAAAAGAACAAAAGGAACTTACTTTTCAGGAAATAAGAGGTTGAAAACTGAGTGGGTTTCACTGCAAGCAATCCAATACTCCCAGCCACTGTTGTAAACAAGTAGACATTTCTAGAATCCAAGAAAGGGGGAAATCCCAAATAACTTCTTGGACAAGTTATAAAAGAAATTGCCACACCTACAAAGTGGCAGGGGGAGTAAAGTTTCAGAAGCCACATTTAACAAGTTCCCTTTTGACTTTGAACTACACAATGGTTTGGAGTGAAATGGACTGCTATGCATATTCAATGTGCTGATGAAAACCAAGCTAGGACAAACAGCTAAAAGTATCTTAGAGAACATCAGAATTCTAAGGCACCAGAGTCATATAAAACGTTCAACTCAAAACAAAAAATATTTGAAAATTTTATCATACTCAATCCCATTAGGTAAAGTAGGAATCATAACGAAGACATTGATCAGTCTATTTAATCAGTCTGCTAATTTTAATAACAATTCCCATTACTTTCTGAAGCAGTCTGAGCCACATTCAGATAACATTTTCTTTTTTCTTGATGGCAACCTTTCCTAATATTTAACCAAAATATACTTACTTGCCTTTTCCATTCACTAGTTTCATTTAGAGCATTTACAAACTAGGTGTATAAGAACCATTCAATAATTCAATGCAGATATATATCTTCATTTTCTCTCATTATAAAGGTTCTTGCAACACATGCAATGTGGACCAGAGCAATAAATTATTACCAGGATAAATTTCATACTATCTGGATCAATGTCATCTGTGATGTACCAGTGTGCATTAGCAAACTGAAAACTGTATAACAAAGTTACAAATATATGAAAACCAAGGTTAATTGTAGTCCTCCATATATTAAATTGGGAAATTAGTATCAGGTACTGCTATAAATTCAGAGAAAACAAAATTCTCAAGCATCATTGTACCAAAGGATATGAAAATCACATTCAAACACTATTCACTATATGTTTCCATTGTAGTTTGAACCTGAACCTGAAGCCACAAAAGTAGAACAAATCAATGATGAAGAGACTTTGCAACAGAGATTTCTCTATCCATCTTGTGTCAACACAGATAGTGCTACATTTCCCCCAGATTTGCAAATCTCTATTATATTCAGTGTTTTCCATATGTATTAGGAGAGAAAAAAATTCTCTCACAGACATTTAAGATTTTTACTTTCAGGTTGTGCATATGTAAGCAATTTTGCTTGGTGCTTAGTAATCCAAAGATCTTTCTTGCGATCATGCTTTGTATCTCATCCCTGTATATACAAAAGTGCTGAAAATGCTATGAAATAGACTAAACAAAACAACTTACAAAAGATAGGAATGGAAAGCTAAAGCAATAGAGAGAGAGAGAGAGAGAGAGAGAGAGAGAGAGAGAGAACGTCTAGCTATTATGAATTAGTTTAAGTACAATGTAGATTCTTGAAGAAGTTTACAGTTGTCATCTCAGAATTCATTTCTGTGATTTTTGAGAAAGTATGGAGAACATGAGTGCTGGAGAAGAAGAAATGAAAAGGAAAATGAAGCATCTTAACTACTTACCAATTGGGTTGACATTGTTACTGGGCAAAATACTGGAACAACTTATTAAACAGTTGCTTGAGGTGTGCTTAGAAAAGAAAGTATTTTGGGGCAGGAAACAATGAATTCATTAAAAAATAAACACGGTTAAATCAATCTTGATTTTTTTTGATAGCACAATCAGTTTAATTGATGTGGACTTCTTGATTTCAACAAAGTGGTTGATAAATCTGCTGAAATTTGTATAGAGGTTACATGGGGGGGAGGAGATTATAATACCATTAGTTAAACATAGATTTAATGGAACAATCATTTTCAATGTACATCAGTGCTTTTAAATCAAGCTGCAGAGAAGTGTTGAATGGCATACTACAAAGGTCCATGAAAAGATGATAAGAAAATATGACAAGGGAGGATAGCAAACATCTTAAAAAGTGGTATTAAGATTGAGGAGATTTTTGACAAACTGTAATAATGGGCAGAAATTAACAGTATTTCAACAAGCAAAACTATAAAGAACTGCAACTGCATAAGAAAAATCAAAGGAATGAATCTATCATTTATATACCATTGGGATCTGTACTAATTTACATACAATGCCTTCAGTATCATGACTGGATTATGCTTTCCATCATCTCTCTTTCAGGATTCAAAATTAGGTTGATGGGTCAAATCTTGATGATATTCTTGAATAATTCATTTTTGATCTGGTCACACTGGTAATCAAAATGTTGACTTAATGTAAATATATCTATTAGGGTTCTTTAAAGAAAAGGAAAAATGGTAAAATAATAAAAAAGAAACTTTTTATTGTCATTTTCAAATAACCATTCAAATGCTTATTAACAGACTAGTTTTCCTTGAAAAGGAATACCATTTCTAATGAAACACCAGCTGCAGAAATAATTGTGATTCTAGTCTTTTCTATGTTAACAAAAAGTTAATTCATAAAGTGATTACCAAGGAGCTGGGAGGTTCAGTGCCAACTGAGAAAGCAACAGCTGCAACAATCAAAATGCTGCCTTGTCCACTAAATGGTGACGTGAATAAAGAGTGTACATGTTTCCAGATTTCCTTAAAGGAAGGAAAGTACTCCAAATCTTTGTGGGCCTAAGTATAGTAAAATGATTTTTTGTTTATTCTCCAAATTCCCATGCGAATATCAGACAAACTGTTCTATCAAGGAAAAAAGTGTGATAACACTTCTCAGATAAAGGCAAGGCAAGCAAATATGTGGAATATTTCAGCTAACTATATATTCACAAAATGTATTCAGCTTAATTTGTGCCCGTATAGAAGAAATAAATTTTGCATAATCAAGTGAGGAAGTACCTGTTACATGGTGACATGGTGAATAAAGTATGATTATGCCTCATTCCCACAAATGGTGAGATGTGATATCTAACAGTAATGAAGTACTGTCCAAGCAATTGCCATAATCTCAGAGACAGCATACTACTGCTGTGAATCTTGTGTTGGAAGAAATGTCCTTTTGGATTCAGTTCCAAGTGGAGGAAAAGACATTAGGTTCATTGAAGTTGCTTGGAAAGAAGGTTTATTGATGATGGACAGGACCACATGGTTTGAGGTCCGGGAGAAAAGGAGATCACATGCCTTGAAGAGCTTGAAGAAAAAGGGAAGAGATGCTGAGAGTCCCTGGGTTTTATGCCCTCTCTGGGCTATTGAATTTGAGCTTGTATTTTGATTGGTTATCAGACTCCCATGGGGCCATACCGGAGGTGGGTTCCTGCCAATACTAACCGGTTCGGTAGAAGAGATTTGTCAAATCTACCATACCGGTTAGAAGAGGTTCCACCGGTGGACCTGGAAGTAAGTTTCGGAATGCCTGCCCCGGCCGTGTCGCTCGCTCGCCCCAGCTGTTCTGCCGCAGCTCATTTGCTCCCCCGCCTGTCCGCACTAAACTAGCCAGCCCACCATCACTGATTGGCTGGAGTCCAGTCAATCAGTGAGCGGGCTGGAGTCGACCAGCCTGCCTCTAACACCCATTTAAAAGTGCGTCGCCAATGGCCAACATTCCTCTTTTTAAAAAAGTCTTTCTCTTTTGAAAAGAGTCTTTTTTTTTTGAGACATTTTTTTGGGGAGACATTTTATTAAGATTTATAGGCCGCCCTTTTCCCTGAGGGGACTCAGGGCGGCTTACAATCACAGGGAAGGGGGTGCAATATCAAAAGACAAACAATGTGCGAACAAAAGAAAATAATAAAACACAACTTTCATTCAACAGTCAACACTCGGGCGGGTAAATTGGGAACCTATCCCCAAGCCTGATGGGAGAGCCAGGTCTTGAGGGCTGCGCGGAAGGTCTGGATGGTGGTGAGGGTACGGATATCAATGGGGAGGTCGTTCCACAGGGTCGGAGCTGCAACAGAATAGGCTCTCCTCTGTGTAGTCGCCAGTCGACATTGATCATCCTTTGTCCCTTCAGTCCAACTTACCTGCGTCGCCTGGCTGCTCCCTGCTGCATCCATTGCATTGAGGAGCTGCTGAGTCTGCCTACTGGTAAGTGACCCAGTTTTTCTTTTCTTTTATGCTTTTAATGTTTTTAAAGAATATTTTATTTATTGTGTATAGATTTTTTTAATGGTTTATTTTAATTTATTTTGTGTAGAATACTTTTAACTAGTTTCATTTTAATTAATTGTGTGTGGAATACTTTTAACTGGTTTTAGTTTAAATTATTGTGTGTGGAATACTTTAAAATGGTTTTATTTTAATGTATTGTTTATATAATATTTTAATGGTTTTATTTTAATTTATTGTGTATAGAATATTTTTAAATGTTTTTAAGGATATTTTTATTATTTATAGAATATCTTTTTAAAAATTATTTTTAGGACATTTTTATTTATTTATTTTATAGAATATGTTTATTACAAGAAATGTTATTCCTTTTTGCAAATATTTCATTTGTGATGCAATATGTTGCTTTTAAGTGTGCAGGTTGGTGCATGGTTTATGTGTCTCAAAGTGGCTGCTTTTCTATGGGCAGGCCAGAGTGTTGCAAGGAAGCTTTGTCAGATTTTGTGTGTTTCTGTGTGATACCTGGTTGTTTAGGTAATTGTGAGGTGATTGCTGGTTCTGTGAGCTTCCTGGCACTGTTGTTTTAATTTCCCACAATGCCTTAATGGTTTTTATTCCAGTGGCTTTGTCTTTCCTGTCCTTAGGGTTAGAGGAAAAAACTGGTTTCATCTGTAGTCTTTGGAGGGGGGATTGTTATTAGTCATAGTTTGTGGATGTGTAATGTCCTGCAGTTATCTACACATTAATAATGATCAAGTACTAATAATATTTCCTTATATATTTTAGTGACCTTTCCTTACATAATTGGTGTTTTCTTTCATACTTTTAGATTTCTAATTTCTGTTTCTGTTAGTTAGGAATTGATAAAACAAATCCCATGTGAAAAAGTATTCGAAGCCTTCTTGATTTTAATTGTCAATTTATTCATTCCTGCACATTCTAATATTTATTCACTTTCATATTTCTGTTTTTCCACTGTTGTGCAAACACAATTTCAGCAGCTGCTAACATGTGTAAAATTAAATATGTATTGTATTCCCTTTCAAATACCCAACAAAATATTTCTGGTTTTAAATCCATATCTTGCTTTACCATTGCTTCTAACCACTAACTCTTGAATAACTACTTGGGCTGACCTAAATACTGAATCTAATTCATATATTCCTGTTTTTTGAACTGAGAACTAAATTTCAGAAAAAGAAATCTGTATTGCTCTGTGAATCTACCTATGACATTCATTCTTGATCTAACTTCTTGGATGAAAGACTGTATCTTTCCTGTTTGTTTATATCTTTCCTGTTTGTTGGGAGACATCCTTCCTGAAAACACTGTACATTGTTGAGTGAAAACAGAGGTCCCTTCTGTTACCTGTAGTCCTCAGCTTACAACCACAATTGAGTCCAATATTGTTTTATTTCTTTTGGAGTTAGTATTATTTTACAGAATGAAGAAGAGGCAACAGAGTGTGACTGCTTTCTTCTCCAAAAAAACCAAGAGCTCAGAAATCAGCTGATCCACAACAGTCACCAGCACCACCACCAAACCACCAGCACCACCACCAGCACAACCACTTCCACCACTTGAGGTCAGAGAAAGCAGCAAGTCCATCTCCTTCACTGAAGTTCCACAACTTCCTGATTGCTGGAGTTTGCAGCAATATAGACACTTCCAGGAGAAGTATGGTAGACTGGCAGTATCCGACAAAAGTTAGGTTGTGATATTGTGCAAAATCCATGTTCTCATTAGAAAAAGGTACTCATATTTCTAGAGAGTGGAAACATTTCCAGGCTGTGCCAGCAGGATCAACTAAGGAGAATCAACAAGAATTGCTCAGAAAAAAATCAAGAGCACACCTTATTTGGAGAGCAGTAAACAACGGGAGCAGGATGCTTTAACCAAATCCGTAGATAAGTTAACTGACAAACATTTATCCAGTACTTGCAAAATATTTTCTACTGTTTATGATCTGGCACAAAGATCTAATCCATTCTCAGACATTAAAGCGCAGGTAAATTTGCTAATTACGGTTGAAGTGGATGTGGGAGTTGGCTTGCATTCACAGAGATCTACAGTGAAAATAGTTGAATTCATTGCGAATGAAATCAAAACCACCGTGTTTTCCAGGATTATTGCAAAGAATCTAAAGGTGTGCCTAATAATCAGTGAAGCCTCAACGCTTTCAATGAAAGCAGTGCTGATAGTTTTTGTTAGAGTTGAAGATCCAGAATGCCCAGCAACCATTTTCATTGAGCTTAGAGAAACAAGATGCAGAAACCATGTGTTCTGCAGTGATGGGAAGCTTACATAAAGTTGGGTTTACCACCAAATATCTGCAGAAGAATTTAATCGCTTTCTGCTCCAATGGTGCCAACGTTATGCTTGGAAGAAAATCTGGAGTCAGCACCAGAATAGCTCAAGACTTTCCAAACATCGTAATCTGGCACTGCTTGAACCACCGCCTCCAACTTGTGCTGGATGATGCAATAAGGGAAATAAAGCAACTCAACCACTTCAAGATCTTCCTTGATAAAATACACACCACCTTCCACAAATCCTGCAAGATCCAGAATGACCTTTTCCAAATCTCTGAACAATTGGGCATTGAAATTGTGAAGATTGGCAGAGTTTTGGGACCAAGATGGGCTGCCTGTAGTTTAAGGGCAACCATGGCTGTGTGGAGTGCTTATTCAGCCCTACATCAGTTTTTTCTGGGCAATAAAAGATTCCCAGGCATGGCTTCCCATTTTGAAAATCTAAATCTTTTGAAGAATTTGGCCCTCATGATCGATATTCTAAATGAGATTTCTCTTCTGTCAAATGCCATGCAGGGGAGAGACACAGATATCACCAAGGCCGAAAAGTTAGTATTGTGAACAATTAAAGCTTTTGAAGTGCTTAGACAGAGAAAGGGCACTTATGAAACAAACCTTGAAGCAATGCTATAAACACAAGCCTTCAAAAACATCAAATTAGCTCCAAATCAATGATTTGTTGCCCTTCCTCGTGACAAGATTCAGTCAAGCATAATCACCAATTTGAAGAAAAGGCTGATGGATTGTGACCATCTAAAAACAGGTAGCCGATTGCCAGACACAAACAAGTTACACTTTATCACATATTTGGAGCCAGATTACTGGAACACTGAAGATGTAGTCATTCCATGGGCTGAGGCAGAGGCAGCATTGTTTGAATTTGATGAAATTTTTAATTAAGAAATTAATTTGAAAGACTACAGAGATTTTTTTTTAAAATGTGCTCAAAAATCCAAACAGGTACAAAATTCCTGACAGTATCAGAAAAGCTAGAGATATTGTCAGGACAAATGATGTTAGTTCAGCAGAGGCGGAAAGGGAGTTCTCAAAAATGAACCTCATATGTTCAGAGCAAAGAACCCACCTAATTGTTCCAAACATAAGTAATCTGATGGTGATAAGTGTTCTTGGCATGCCTGTTGAGAGATGGGACCCAATTCCTGCAGTGAAAAAGTGGCGCAGAGTGCACCACCACATGGCTGATGTTCCACGAGTAAAGACCAAGAAAGCTGCAACTCAGGAGTCTGGAAGCCTAAGAACAATATGGAAATATCAACAACCAGAAAACCAATAACACAAGTAAGTACTTGAGTGTATCTCTTTCATTGTATTATTCTTATGTAAGGTGTAAGTGCATGCTATTAAAGTCTTCTTTTCTGTGTCTCTTCTTTGTGCAGGCTATTCATTGGAGCAAGTGTGGTTTAGTGATGTAGAAGACCGGCAAGGCCAGTCATCCTTCCTCTGTAAGTAGCTATCTTTATTGCTCTGTGTGCTGGGTTCATCCTTAATATAGTAAGTGCATGCAATTAAAGTCTTCCTTTCTGTGCCTCTTCTTTGTGAAGGTTATTGGAGCAAGGTGGTGAGGTGGTGGTGCAGAAAACCAGAAAGGCAGTAATCTTCCCTCTGTAAGTAGCTGTCTTTATTGTTTTGTGTGCTGGTTTCATCCTAATGCAGTGCATGCAATGAAAGAGTTCATTTCTGTGTCTCTTCTTTGTGCAGGCCATTCAGTGGAGTCAGTGATACTGAACACTGGCAAGGACAGTCATCTTCCTTCTGTAAGTAGCTCTTTTATTGTTTTATGTACTTATTTTAATCTTATTGTAGTTCATCCATTGGAGCAAAGAATTCAGTGACATTGTCTTGGCCACTCCCACCTGGTCACATGACTGCTAAGCCACTCCCACCCAGTCACATAATTGCCAAGCCACTCCCACCCAGTCACATGACCAGAAAGCCACTCCTACCCAGTCACATGGCTGGCAAGCCACTCCCACAAATCAGGCCACACCTACAGAAGAGATTCCAAAAAAAATTGAAACCCACCACTGGGCCATACAGGGACAACTCTGTAGGTTGTCTTTTGAGTCCTAAGCTATTGCTGGGTGATGATGTAATGAAAGGCCTTTGGGATTCATATTATGGCTCTGCCTGAAAGAGGTAGATCTTTGTTATGTAGAATAGACTGGCTCAGGCCTTAATGATCCATTGACAAAGGTGGGGGCTGAGTTTCTGCTTCCCTTATAGGGGGAATATTCTGCCCTTTTAATATTTCCTAAAATATTTCATTTTCCTAGGACAGGGGTGGGCACTAAATTCCTACACTTGGTTCAGCTTCTTAAGGAAATGTCTGCAAAAAGAGACGGAAGATCAGGGAACATCAAGAACCCACTATCAATCCTGAGCCACAATATATTCCCCACTTTGAGAAGATCCGATGTTCCAAGAATAAAATGATATTCTGAAATTATAATTGTGGTCTAAGAGCTCCTGTAGAAATTTATGCAGGGAGAAGTATCTTGATGAGGTGTTATGAATCTCACTTTGTGTATAATCGATTTATCTGTAAATATATGTAAACATTATAAAGTGTCATTAATTTCCAGTGATTACATTAAACACTCTGAGTGAATACTTGCACACCTAAATGAAGACTTTTCAAAGAATTTCCAGCTGCTCAGAGGATGTAATTCTACATACAAGAAAGGGAAAGGGTCTATAAATTAGTTTTCTATCGTCATATTGTTTTAAATGGCTTGGAGCTTTGCCTGCTCCAATATCAGCCTGCTGTGTATTTAGATCATCTGCCTTCTCCAGATGCCCCTTCTATTTGAAAAGCAGTTGTACAAACTAGCTCAAATATATGCATTCTATATTATATAACATGATTACAGATACAGATTACAGAAAATTTCTAGAGTCCCTGCTTTTTAGCCTTCTAAAATGCTATCAGATTCAGTTTTGCTCCTATTTGCCTTCGGTGGGAGATAATATAATTACTTTTAGAGAAATTTTAAAAAGTATTTTCCCCTTTAGCCTTATCCAAATTCCATTATAAACAGTGGGAGTCTTTTTCAGTAGAGAGCTTGAGCTGTTTTGAAAGATCTTAATGTTTTTGATCCCACATCAAGCATTTAATTGTATAGGAAATATTTCTATGGAAGCAATGAAAATCCACATTTTAAAAAAATCAAACAAAAGTAAACCTGAGATAAGAGAATGAGAGAGTAACAAAATGAACAAGCAATTTATTTTGCTCACAACCATTTCCTGAAAGTGTTTCACAACTCCTCCTGATGAAAAGCAGTTTCATATTTTGCATCTAATTTTCTAGGTTCCTCAGACTCTATATTCAGATGTGAATATTGAGTTTATTATATCATTTTCAGCATCCATGGAAACACCACATGATTATTTAAAAGCTTAATCAAGGAGATGAACAAGGCATATCTCCATAACTAGCAAGAGTTTAAACCGGTATTATTCCTACTGAATTTTACTCGTACTTCAGATCATTTTCATTTTTTATTTCTGCCTTCTATCCTGATCTATCTTTCAGATGGAGGAGATAAGCAAAACAACCCAATTAATATATAGTATCAGACTTTAGAAAACTATAGACCAGAATGCATGAAGAACAAATAGCAAGATATTTCAAAATTCAGATAATAAATCTAATCTCTCCCTAAACATTAAGTTAACAATAAGAATCCTTTTTCTGGCCTGTATGTTTCAATATGTCCTCCTTCTGGAGCTTGAGCCTGTCTTCTAAATTGTTAGCTAGTCCCTCCAACTTGTGCTGTCTGTCAATTTGATGAATTCCCCTTCTATCCACTCATCTAAACATCTTCATAAAAGATGTTGAAGAATACTGGACCTAAGACTTGCATTTTGCAAACCAGTTACAGATCCATCTGGTGGTGATGGAGCAGGCACAGGCACAGCCAAAATTTCTGGGTTCACTGCTTCTCCTTTCACAGCACCAATATTATCAAACTTTTTACAGAGGTCCTTGTATAAACAATTCACTTACCCAAACTTTGTCTAAACAATTGGTATGTAAGACATTGTGAGAATCATATCATTGATCTATATAGCCCTCTATTGCTTTCCTTGCAAATAGCAGAGGGAACTCAATACTGATTTACAGAAATGCTCCAGGATTTGCAAGTGAAGTTTCTCCCAATCCTGCCAGGAAGTTTCCTACTTGAATTGCTAGGCTATAAAATTTGCTTAATAACACTTACTACACATTCCTGCCCACTCCTATTATATGTTAATTGCAATAACATTATTTAGAAAACTTACAGCAAAGTGAAAATGAAGTAAAAAGGTGTGTTTTACAATAGAGATAGAGGAAGGGGACTTTTAATTCAATTTTATGGACCGGCTCCCTCAAAATGGGGTACTATTATAGTACTAATATAATAACCATTAATCATATATTTATTCTTTGAACTATCACACTTCTCTTATGAACAAACAAAATAGCTCTTCTCTTGCCTTGGTGACTCCTTAGTTATACAACTGCTTTAATATGTACGATATTGCCAAATGCATATTCTACCATATTAATGAGTAGTTGGAAGTTCCCAAACATGTGTGATGAGTTCTTGTGACACATGATAAAGCATAAGATAAAATATGAAAAATATACTTTTAATATATTCACTGTTTAGGTAAATAGAAGAAATTTTGCAGAAAGTGCATTGAATCAATACAATTTATGCATCAGAATTTCAATTTGCAGCAAATGCAAGGAGACAGATGTTTATGTCAAAGGCTACATTATTTGCTGTACCACAAATATTAGTGAGCAATAGAAGTAGTGGGAAACAATGATAGTGCAGTTCGGTAGTAAAGTTCCAGCTTTGCATTTCACAAGTTATGCATTCATTTCCCAGGATCTGCAGAGCAAAGCTGACACCCTATAAAACCATTGTTGGTCAAAACCATAGCCATCAGTACTGGCCTTAATGAATGAGCCAACAGAAGATCGTGCCAAAAATAGTTCACACATAATAAGGGATCACATCATGAATATTCCCCATTTTTCATTTTTTTTTTAAATGTCCATAATTATCCAGTGAGAAGATTATGGCATAAATTCTTCCATCCATTTTATATTCCTAGATACAACTTTTTTTTTTTGAGAAAGGGGAAATCCAAATTCTTATCTATAATTTGAAATGCTATGCAGAAATAATGTTACCACTCTAATTTTTTTTAGATCAGGTTTAATGCTTACATATAGCATACTTAGCCTTCTCTAACCTCAGAAGATTCCATAGTGTAAATTTGTCAGTGTGACTGTGATTCATCACTAGAACACAGAAGAAAAATAACACATTTGTTCATTGCCTCTTAAACTAATCTATAATATACTAAGTAATTACTTTAAAAAAAATGGGTAGTACAATTTTGTTATATTACTCAGGAGGCAAAAACTTGGGTTGTGCCCTAAAGATGGCAATAGGTTGATGCTTAACAGGTGCATTTTTCCTTTTAAGTTCATTTTAAATATCAAATATACAGTGTAAAATGGCCAATACAAACAAAAATAGATGAGAACAGACATAATGCTGATGAATTATTATTCTCTTTTGATAGTCAGCATGGATATTACCAATAAAGGAAGTAACAGATTCACAGATTAACAGAGTGGAAGGGATCTTAGAGGTCTTCTAGTCTCACCCCCTGCTATACAATTTCAGACAAGTGGCTCTAATCTCTTCTTAAAAACTTCTAGCGATGGGGCACCTACAACTTCTAAAGGCACACTGTTAATTCTTGTCACTGTCAGAAAATTTCTCCTTGGTTCCATTCTATTTCATAAATCATTATACTGACCAGCCAATATTCTTTAACTTACAATTTTCCTCAAAACCATTAAGATATATCAAGATGTACATATATATTCAACATGTATAATTTCAGCCATAGTACTAAATTATTATTTAAATTAAACCACCCAGTCCTCATAGAATTTCAGATAATGATATTTTAAATGGAAAAAGTCAAGATATTTCTAATCTATTTTATTTTCTTTGTCTCATTTCATTGACATTTATATTGACACGCAAGATAATAAAGTCATTAAATTATTATAATTTCCATGAAATCCATTATTAAGACATTGTGGTGCAGATTTTATATTCTTCCCCATGATATTATTTTGGTACAGATCTTGAGGGTTTAAAAACATTTTTTTATTTTAAAATATGTGTCTAAATTGCAATGCATCTACTTCTTTCCCTTAATAAAGCAGATGAGCTGCAAGAATGTCATTTCAGTGACTCAAATCTATGTGAAAAATGCTTGAATATTCAAGTTGGTCTGTCTTTACCACTTTGGCTGAAATGACATTTTCAAAAAATGTTATCAGGAATCCTATGACTTGTACTTCTGTGTAAGAAGAACTAATAACATAGCACTGAAGGCAGGAGGGGGACTGTAATTCAATTTAAATAATGAAATACTTTCTCTTTGTGGTGGGCAGATTGGAATTATATGTCCTGCTTACAAATGCCAGCATTTCTCACTGCTGCTTAGAAAACATTTCTGAAGATAGCTGATAAGTTATAAGCAAGTGATTGCTCGAGGATGAGTCATTTAGCTGACTTATGGATTTTATTGATCCATTTATTTCATTTCAAATTTTCAATCACAAACTGCTCAGGATAGAGAAAGCTAAGGGGGCTTTAAAATAATATTCTATTAAATTAATCAACTGAAATTTTCCTTTAAATTATCAAAAACTATATTGTGACTCTAGTACAATATAAAATAAAACTCATTTTAGAAAACAAACTCCCCAAAAATTAAAATAGAACTGATGGAAAACTGATTTACTTGTGCTGAATTAGTCATTTGGACTAATGAAAACAAGCATTATCTGCTGATTGACAACAAACTTCAAAGTTTGACATCACATCACTAATAGCTGTGATCCTTTTAGTGGAAGATGCCAAGAGCTAAATTTAGGATCTTCAACACCCAAAGCATGAGTTGTATTATCTCTGTGAATAAATTGCACTGTTTATTGAAAGAAAAAAACAAGTGATTCATGATATGACTTTCCTCTATTCTGTTCAGAAGCTAACAACTCTTAAGAGAAAATAGGATGCTGAGATGGGGCAGCTGCTGAAAGCTGAGGGGAAAAAAGATTTTGAAAATATATAGCATACAGTTATTTATCTGAATTAGATTCATAAGTATATTTATAGGCACATATGTGTGGGGGATATATCTTTCTTTATCAGTAAGATCAGGCTATTAATTGCTTCTCAGGTATGGCTATATCAGAATAAAATATCCATTAGCACCAATAGGAATTTGTTTCTCTGTATTCCAAGCACATGGTAGAAGAACACACTTTGACATAAGCCTCATAGTCATATATGCAACTCTTGCGATAAGCAACCTGTTCCACCATATGCCCACTGATAATTAAGTTAATCATAATGGGATGTGCACACTATATTTTATTATTAAATCTACTTTGGTCCCTCAAATTCTGCTCTAAGGGACCTAGATAGAATTATGAATGGTCCAATTTTAATTTGCTATTAGAAGATGTTGAGATTGGGTTGATGCATAATTGGTTAAGTCCGTTATGGATGGAAACATGAGGGGATCAAACATTTTGATAGATTAATCATACTTTCTTTTATTAATTCCCTTTTTTCATTTTCATATGCATTCACTGCATCTTGTTTCCTATTGTGTCTTGTTTTTATTCCCTATAAAGTAACAAAATAAGTCTTGAAAATAGTACTGTTACTTGTTTGAAAAATATATTTTAATATATTATTTTTAAAAAAACAAGCATTGGATTCAAAATTCAGATTTGCAAAATCTCATGTTTCAAATGCACACATTATTCCAAGTGGTTGTCTATTCAGTTATTATGTAACCAAAGTGACAAGGTTGAATCTCTCAAACATTTAACTGCATGAGTCCTTTGTTCAATATACTAGTTCCTGTCCTGAACTTGTCAGAATAAGAACTGTAATAAAGTGCATTCAAGTTCAGCCATCTCTCTGATTTGTTTTCATATTGACATCATATGATGTAATTGTGTAGGCAGCTTAGAGTAAAAACAGGTCTCACTCAATGTCACCACTGAGGTTTTTCCAACAATCAGATGAGATAAGTTGATGTGCAATATCTGTTTCACCTCTTTTTCAAAAATCTCCAGTTCCGGATCCTAACAATTCTGCAATGAACTTTAATACCACAAGTTTTGTTAGATTGGGTAATGGCTTAACGGTAACAACAGCTTTTTATTGAATACAACAAGTGAGAACAATCCAGCAAAGGTTGAGTCTGACAGCAGCCCTTTTATAGGGAGCTGTCAGACCCTTCGACCAATAGGATTAAACCTCTATTCCCGCCGGAACAGAGGACCTTGGTGGAAACCACTGTAGATAGGGTGAATATCTTAGAAGTTTCCTTTTAAGACTTGCAAAAATAGGCATATATTCTGTGCATATGGGGAATTTGGTCAGTATCTCTATGCCAGCAAAAGGCTTTTTAATTGCAGCTTCTTAACATTTCCAGAAAAATCAGATAATGGGGCACAAGCCCTTAATTTTTTCCAATGATTAAAAAGTGGACTAGCCCTAAAACAATGACCTGCTACATAATGAACTATTTTATTCCTAATCTTGTTGAAGTATTTCTCTTACATTTATTTGAAGGAGTATTCTGTAGTCAGACAAAAAAATTATATTCATTGATTTAAAGAAAATTACAATGATGTAATAGTTTTAAATATAAAAACTCATAATAATGCCACTGAATATAACTGCATTATATAGATCAACTAAATACACTGGAATATGGGTACTCATTGCTGATAATAACATACAGTAAATTGTCACACAATATTATGGCAGCAAATTAAGGTTAGTGATAAGCAGTATATTTTTAAAGGATTAAATATGAGAACTTTGAATCTGCAAGCATTGTTCATTAAATTAAAAAGCCATATTGTTTTGATGCTTCTTTTGAACCATAGCAGAAAAAATTACACAATTTTATATATTCTGAGTAGGAATTGAGTGATGATGCTAATGAATTAATAAAAACTCTGTATTAAGCTTGCTTTTCTCCACTAGAATCTAGTTACCATCTAAAACATGGTAACTCTATAAATAGATCAACAAGATAGAAAGTTGAGACAGATTTTCTGCTGCAAAAACTAGCATTTTGAAGGAATATGTATATAAGGTTAGACTTTTGGCATTCAGTGTGAATACCATGATTTCCTATTTGCATTGTGAAGCAGCAGAACCATTTCCTTTGTAATTATGTGAACGTCAAAGTGATTGGCAGGGGAAACCGGCTGAGCTGCTTTGTGACAGCACACCTGTCTGCTTGGTCTTCTGTAGAATGAGGATCTGTCACCAGGTGGACACTGGTTCTGAATCCTTAGCTCTTCAAAAGGTGGTTGCTATGGATACCACCTAAAGGCTGTCTTTGTTCAATACAAGTCAGACTTGATGCTTTAGAATCAGAATTAGGATGACATTGCATTCAGTTGAGGGAAATCTTTATTATGCAATCTGCCAATCCACATATATTGCTGGGTTGTTAAGGATGTATCAGTGCAGGCCTTCTTGTTATTGAGAGATTTAGCTCCATGACAGGCAATGAGCAATTCAGAATTTCATATGGTGTTCTGTTCTAGTTTCAATCTCCTTGAAGTTCTGAGCAAAATCTGAACTCATAGTGGCATGACTCCAGGAGCCACTGGGTTCACTCCAGTGGTGGGTTCCTACCAGTTCGGACCAGTTCTGCCAAGCCAGTAGTGGTTTGGCAGCCTGGGTCACTGGAACTGGCAGCAACCCAGGCCTGCACGCCCCCGAACTGTTTCTCCTTGTTCTTTGCTTCTGCGCATGCACAGAGCAATTTTTATTGCAATGCGTATGCACGAAGCACCCACAAGCAAACTAGCAGTAGCGACTGTTGGAACCCACCCCTGGTTCACTCCACCTAATTCAAAAATCATGTTCCTTTTCCACTTACCTTATTGCCTTGTAAGATATGATTGTGTCACATTTAGTTTTAGTCTGCAATTTCAATCCTGCTTTAGTACTGAGGTGAGCAGTCTTTCCATTGGTTGTGAGTCATGTTGAGCACTATTTAAGATACTGAGGGCCATAGTAGACAGGATAATTATGTATACCAAGTGAGATTACATCACAAAATTGAACATAACTTAGATTTGGTAAGGGGTTGGAAATAGTGGTGCCCTATTTTAGCATTTCTAAAATGATCCCATCTACCAAAAACATCCCTAATATCATTTTTTAACAAATAATTGGAGAAAATTACAGGGTCCAAAGAAAGGGCACTCAAGCTAAGTATGGCACTGAGGCCTCAGGTTGTCTATACCAGCTGCTTTGGCAGCTGCTGTGAATGAAACAGAATGCTTGTGTTCATACCACCTGCTTAAACAAGTTGGCAAAAGGCCTAGCAGGTTTGATTTTATTGCCTTTTAATTTAAATAAATACATTTAATCTTGGAGATAGGAGAGGGAACAATAACCCTAAAATTAAATTAACAAAATATTGTATTTCATTCTGTGTAGAAAGCCATGGAGATAGTCTTGAGGGGGAATATTCAGAAGCTGTTGGGAAGCCAAAGGGGCCAGAAACATTTCTTGAACCCTGAGAAAGGAGATTGTTTTAAGAAGAGACTCAAATTGGCTCCTTCCTGATTCTTGGCTTATACGAGGGAAGGGTGGAAAAACACAATCACACTTACAAGATTGTGTTAATATGACTTATGTCAATAAAGTTTAGCTCTAACCTTCTTATGGAGTCTGTTCCCTGATATGAACAACCTCAAAGGACTGGCATTCTACCAAAGATAAATGTGATGGGAAAAAATAATTCAAGCAGAACAATTGAAATGTATAAAATACTGTATTTTTTAAAAAAAATTCTATTAGATAGATAGAATAAGAATATTTATACAAATAGGATATTAGAGAACTGGCCTATTTGTACTAAACCCCTTAAAAGCAATGCCAGAGTAAAATAAGAATAAAGGGGGAAATAGTTCTGAGATAATTTTCCAGAAAATAGATTGCAGTATCACTTGCTACAATGCTACATTAATTGATAAAGTGGAAATTGAGAAACTGCTCTTTGCTCAGGTTTGGTATTTTAACTGATAAAAAGACCCTTTAATTAAGATACAGTAGAGAAGGGGGAATAAAATATTCCTATGAATTCTGAAGCAGTTATTACATACTCCTACTTTTCCATATTTATAAAATCATTGCTTCAAAAAATTTGAATTTTTGACCAAGAGCAATATATGTTTATATTGATATTTATATTGATATTAATACTCACTGTACATAGCAAAACATTGGTTATTTCTTTGGGACAACCAAAACTTTGGCCAGTGGCAAAAAAAATATTCAGTACTGGAATACGTCCTTAAAATGCACATTAAAAAAACAGAGCTGGCAGCTGAAAACAAAGCAGAGATGTCAGATCCCCTGTTTATTTCTCCCCATCACAACTACCTTGAATGTTTTGCTTCCCAGAGGACAACTGTTTCCAATTCATATGGCAGCAGCTGCCACTGGAAGAAAAACATGACAAGTTTCAAAACATTTCTCTTCTTCAGAGCTTTCAAATTATGAAGAACTATCTGAAATGGAAAGTCATCTTCATTCAGGTAAACACGGGGGGGGGATGGTGCTGTGCTAGAAACAGACTGGTCAATATTGCACAATAACTTATGCACACGGAATGTTTCAGAGATGCAGAAAAGACCATCCTCATGTATTTCAAAAGTTCTTTATCTTGTGCCACAGAGGCTTAATCGCATAGGGTTTTCCAATTATTTGAGAAAATAATTCTAAGTTTCAAAGGAATTGAGTTTGGAAATGTATAGTTACACAATATCCACAGATACATACTAATAACTAGATTGGATTCAATCTCATCATGTTTTCCTCTTCAACCTTTCCAGATTCATAGTTCTGGAAGAGATTTTAGATTAAGCCACCAGAAGAATATCCAACAAGTGACATATATCAAGACTGAATTATGTTTTGTGACTGATGAAACTGCAAACTAGAAATCTCAGCACTAAGCTTTGGGGAACAACGCTGAAAGCCATAGAGATTTCTGGACTGAGATGATCAGAGCTTCCAAGAAACTCTTATAGGCATGGCAAAACTGGGGGGGAAAAGTGTTCACTGAAATTCATGATGTGTTCAATGTATTTCAACTAATATTGCTCTGGAAGAAGGTTTGAAAAGAAGGTTTCCTAGAACATTATTTTTGTTGTGACCAGAGGGACAACATTTCACCAGACAGACAATTTTGGTTCATCAAATTTTGAACACAACTAAATGACAAAAAAACTCTGCTTCTTTTGATTCTGCTGTGTTTGGTTTGCAGTGAAGGGAAAGGCATTTTATTGCAGAGAAAAATGCCCATGAATAGTCCTGTCCACAAAGCTAAATTGGCATGCACAGCTGTAGACGCTTCCAGAGCATGTAAAGCACTGTTTCTCAAACTTGGCATCATTAAGATGTGTGGACTTCAACTCCCAGAATTCCCTAGGCACACATCTTAAAGCTGCCAACTTTGAGAAACACAGATCTAAAGTTTCCCTAAAGCAACTCCACCCTAGATTTCTCATTTCTCAGTGCCTTACTCTATCAGGCACAGATGGTGTTAGGTTCACCTTGGGAGTTTTCTCTTCCACAACAGTAGTCTAAACCACAGAAATTCTACTGTTAATTTTTTCCCCTTACTATTCAGTGCAAAGAAAAAGAACACTTTGTATAAGGAGTAAGGTTTACTTGCATCCAGTTATAAGGTGGAACAGAATGAATATGATGATTATTCTTTTTAATTGGCCAAATTCTATCTCCAGCAGTTTGCAACTTCCCTGGCTTCCAATAGTGCTATTAAATCCCAAGAGAAGACATAAAAAAGAAACACTTCTGTTTTGCTTTGCTTTTAACTAACTGTGTTACTGCCAGGGATAAAGAAGAATCCTTCCTTTGAGAAATTATTAAAGGTTTTCTCTTTTCTTTGGAAAATTTTAACACATCATCCATTTGATTGTTTTTTCTGACCATAAATGTTAAGGGTTTTTTATTTTGCAAATGATTTTTAACCTTATTGTATGTTAAACTATCTTGAACTATCTTGAAATCGTGGAGTCAAAGACTCTTAAAGGAAAGCTTATATGGGAAAGGCCACCTGAAAGAATGTGGAATAGGAGTCTTATAGCAATTTATCTGCAAGTTGGGAGAATTATCATTTTGAGAAGGTATTTGTGAATGACCACTAAAGGAAAAAAACTGATGCATAGTATTTGATTTGATCTATATGTCTTCCCATCTCAACAAGTGACTCTAGCTGGTGAACAGAGTTAGAATAAAATAAAAACAATTGCAAACATTACACAGTGACCAAGCAACATAAACCCCAATTACTAGCCTAATTAGCTATATGACAGTTATAGTATGTCTGTTCCTTGGATGGCATACATTACATCTCTGTTTTGTGAGCTGCTTTGCTGACAATTTGCTTTCAGGTACAATTTAAGGTGCTGGTTTTCATCTTTAAAACCCTACATGGCATGGTCCAGGCTACACTTCCTGCTTTCATGTACATGTTCCATTAGAGACAATCCCTCAAGTAAAGTGTCAACCAAAACCTTGAATTATACCCAGAAGCACTTGGTATCCATGATGCCACATTCTCCATCAGTTAAACCTTCTGAATGCTTTTCAGTTCATTGCAATAGTCCAGTTCAGTTCATTGCATAGGTCACATGGGCGTAAGTTAGGAGCGGCTAGCACACAACCAAGTTGGAGACAAGCAGCAATCCTGTTCTGGACCAGAAGTCATGCCATCGTTATGGCCAGTCTGCCACCAGAGCAGAAAGAATCACCAGCTTTATAGCTTCACCTTCACCTCCCCAGTCACCAAGCTGTAGGGCCTCAAAACCATATGCCAGCAAATAATTGACTATGAAATAAACTGATTGGTGGCATTTCTACATTTGTAGTCTGCCACCCATGGGTTCAAGTCTGACCTGACAGGGAAGATGGAGAGGAGCATGGTGTAGTTGACTTCTGATTGAGTGGTTGGTAAACTCTGCCACTGTGGTTCAAAAAACATGATTTATGGGTTATTTGGGCAAATACATCCGATTGTGGGTTAATCAACAAAACATGTCAAATTGCTCAGTGAAATGTATTAATAAAGGATTTCATCTTTCTATACTCAAAATTCAACCTCAACTATTTAAATAGTTGAAATGTTTCTTCCTTACGTTTGCGATTAATGCATGGGTCCACAAATATAGAGAGGGATATTTCCACCCAATGTAAAATAATTAGAGATTTCCTCATTCAGACTCAGCCTTTTAATCCAATTTAGCCTTTCTTAATTGCATTACAAGAAAACAATTTTCTTTATTCTGCCTAAAATAGTAGTTCAATAGCCTGGAACAATGGTATTAAATAAAATATATTGAATGTATAAGTGCATGTATGCAAGTAAAACACACAGAATATATGTTTATGTAGATTTAATCCTACCATAATTTAATATTTTAGGATGTGCTTCAAGGAGTTTCATTCTCATATACCCCACCTCCCTTCCTTCCCATTTCCATGTGTGGTACAGAGATATTGCTTCATGCTCACTGTACAATAAACAGCAGTATTCTCCTTAGTTCAAAGACAAGTAACTCTGGCTTGCTCAGAGTTGCGCAGTTAGATGGAAGTTAAATAACATACTATATAGACAACCTGGTTTGATGACCAACTTTGTAAACCAACTTAAAATTTGCAATGTACTAGCTCCTATATGCAGATTGAATAGGTTTGTGTGTTTTATCATAATCCATGAACTGTAAATTTGAAAAAAAAAATTCAAAAGAAAGGAAAAGAAACATGTGTTTAAGATAGACGTTCACAATATATTTTCTACAAAACAAAGAGATCTCCAGTTTACATGATCTAACTTCAACTAACCTTTGTTATTGTTGTGACATATCAATGTAACCAGGTAGTCATTCCTGCTTCTCATATAGCAATAGCAATAGCACTTAGGCTTATATACCACTTCTCTGTGCTTACAGCCTTCTCTAAGCAGTTTAGAGTCAGCATATTGCCCCCAGTGATCGGGATCCTCATTTTACCGACCTCAAAAGGATGGAAGGCTGAGTCAACCTTGAGTCAGTGAGAAGCAAACTGCTGAACCGCAGGCAGTTGGTAGTCAGCTGTCAGCAGAATTAGCCTGCAGTACTCCATTGTACCCACTGCACCACACAGTTCTGATGCAAAAATATGTAAAGTGGTATTAAGAGCAGAGGTGATATTCTGCCAGTTCGCCCAGGTTTGGGTGGAAGTGGCCATGGTGGGAGGCTCCGCCCACCCACCCAGACACCATCATAGACTATCTGCGCATGTGCAGAAGGTTCTGTGCATGCGTGAAGCACACGCATGCATGCTCACTCCCGTTTCCAAACTGGTAGCGAAGATTATAGCATTTCATGCCTGATTAAGAGGGATTTTGAAAATGATTCCTAGGAATTTTCATGCTTCTTCTCTTAACTAACAAATCCTCCAAATTTGGAAATAATAGTTCATTTGTTTTCTTTTCTTTTTACTATCATTTTATTACATCTCTTCCAACCTGTCCCCTTCCCATATAGCCCAGTTTCATTTCTTGGATCCATGGCTGTTTCCTTGAACAGATATGGATACTTTTGGTGTCTCTGCAGCATTTTGTGGGTAATTTCTTATTCAGTGGCTCAGGGTGACTCCAATCTACGCGAGCAGTTACTGAAGGGTTTTCACAATGTGACAGCTGAGGAAGCTAGCTGAATAACAAAAGCATAGCGATCAGCCTTGCATGTGGGATGCTGAAGTAGATTCATAGGCTGTAAGAGAAAGCTGTTTTTTTATTAAGCCATGGGTGATGAGGTGGTATGTACTAAAATAGGCTAGGTAGGATATTGCATTCTCCGAACACAGTAAGAAAATCCAAGTGTCTATATTCTAATAAGTTGATATGCAGGCCTTCTGTGTGGGACTTAGAAATGATTGAGATACACTTGGCCACCAGTAGGGATCAGTAAAGCTGTTTTTAGTCAATGTCATTTTATAGATATTTACTATAAATCCAAGGATGCTATTCCATTTCTGCATTCATCTGTATTTTTTTAAAAAAAACTCTTCTGTATATATGTTGAAACGTGTAGTCTAATATCTATTTAAATGTGGGGAAGAGTGTTTTCAATACCACTGAGAACTGTGTTACATTTCCAAATATATCAAATTAGTGTGTAGCTGACCAAGTTTCTGAACAATTCATGTAGCAACTTACAAGGACTGCATTCAGTAAGCAGCTTAGATAATAATTGATTCAATTAACATTCATGTTGATTGACTAGTGAATAAATATATTCTCTTCCCTGAAATGATGAATGACCTTCCTATAAAGAATAGCCTTTCAATTGCATTATATTTAAACCTATACCTTGAATTGGCCATATAGTGGTAATATTTCTATCAAATCTGTATAGTTCTTGAAAATTATTGAGATGTATCATTCTCTAAAACTTTCCAAACAATATGATTTTTCCCATAAATTAATATTTTTAAATATTGGGCAAATATTTGATTATGTTTTATTGCTAACTTGACCAAAAGTGTGTTGTTCAGCTGAAGAATTTGAAAAGCAGTTTATGAGCAAACCCAGTTTTCCTTGTTTGACCGGAAGAAAGTTGATACGGTACCAGTTTTATTTATATAATGATTTATTACATAAATAAGCATGCTTGCAGTATTTCATTTATTTATTTATTTATTTATCCATAAATCAATACATTATGATATATAAAATATGTTTCAAAGCTGGCACCAAAAGTGGTGAAAACCAAGAGAAAAACTTCAGGGATGATGATAAGAACATAGCTTTTCCTAGTTAGAATTTTGAACATCTCTATTCAATTTTCGTACATGTACATAGATGAAGAACCATGATACTTATGCCTGGTTTTCATTTTGTGCTGCCAGAAACTTTTTTGGCAATAGGTTTGGGGTAGCGGGCATTATAACCAATTAAATATACATTGCAAGGATATCCTGCTGTAATTTACTTGCAAATCATAATGTTTAATAAAATATATAAACACACATTTGGGATGGAGAGGGTTGCTGTTGAGAAAAAAAAATCAAGAAAAAACTAGAAGCTGTGAGTATATTTCACTGGATCGGGGTGGGGGTGGGGGGGCTGAATCAATAATCTTCACTTAGTTTAAGCAAACATATTCCCTTTGTGACATTTTGTGATTTAACTTACAGTGCTAATGTAATTTTTAAAAAGGCATGGAAAATAGAAAATAAGAAAGTGAGAATAACTTTTACATGATTGTGCTAAATTGTTAAATATTAATTATACATTTTGCAGATAATGTTTATTAATAACAATACCCTCTATATCAATGTTCATATAATACCAGCAAAGGGTGCTTCTACAATGTAAGCTGTAATTTCTATCAATTTCCCCATTCTCATGTCTCTTACCATTGACGTTGGCTTTCTTAGGTTGCCCTGCCACTGGCTGAATTGTCCTGATGTCATAGCATGCTGGAACAGGGAGCTCATCTCAATATATCATCAGATACTGAAAGCATTGGGGAGTTACTCATATTTTATTTAACATATGTAATCCTTTTTAACTATCAGTACAGTTTGGTATCTAACCCTGACATTCTTACATAATTCTATTCTAATGTAACTCTTCATTTAATAAAAAATAAACAAAAATGGCAATGTGCTATTTATTTCATGTGTCTCCATAAGTCCCTGCCTATTTATTTCTATTGGTACATTTTAAGAGCTGTTATGGCACAGTAGTTAAAATGCTGTACTGCAGGATTAACTCACTCTTCATTCCAGGACTTCGATTCTGAGCAGCTCAAGGTTGACTCAGCCTTCAGTCCTTCCAAGGTTGGTAAAAGGAGGGCCCAGATTATTCAGGAGAATATGCTGACACTGCAAACTGCTTAGAGGGGGCTGTAAAGCAGTGTGAAGCGGTATATAAATCTAAGTGATGTTGATATGTATACCTATACCACTAAAATAAGTAAAAATTCTAACATTTGGAGATATTTATCAGACCAAAGCAGGCTGAGGCTCACACAGAATCATTAAGGTGACCTCATAACCTCAGACACTGTTCAGTATGATCTTCTCTTTTATTTTCATTTCACTATATCTGAAAACAGCATAAAATCCCAAACTAAACTCTTATTCATACAATCTATGTAACATTGATTCAAGGAAACATTTCTGTCTCCTAATTGCTGATAGGTGTTTAATAATTTTTACATTTCCAGATTGTTGGGGCAATATGTTAATTCAATAAACCACTCAGTGTTGTAAAGCACTATGAAGTAGTATACAAATCTAAGTGCTATTGTTATTGCTATTTATTCCAATACATTTGTTAGTTTAAAAAGTTAAAAAAGTTAAAAAAAAACTTTCCATAATTGCAATTAAAAATGTGAGCCTTTTGTATCTTTTTTCTTTATTGTCTAGTAAACCATTATACTTAGGCAATTAGATTATTTTCTAAATTTAGATTAATTCAGTAAACATTTAGTTCTCTGTGTTTTTATACAAACACCATTTTTTCAAGAGAAAAATAAAAAATGTTTACTTGCTTCTTTTCACATGTTTGCATATAGAATATTTTTATCTATGCAATAGTGACATTCATATGCATGATACTTAGAAAAAAGCTAAGTCCTTCCCTAAGGAGTTTACAATCTGAGGAATGACAAATTGTGGATAGACATGGGTGTCTGCAGTGGTTGCAATATCAAGTCAGTTACAATGCATATTTAAGGGACAGGGCTTTGATTACATGATCATGGCCACCATCTAGATTTTTTTTGATCCAACTATTGGCACTCCAGAGGAGGGAACCATCATTTTCATGAAGTCTCAAGGCATTGCTTCTCTCAGACCAGCATTCTTCCCTATTCTCTTGCAGAAATAAAAATCAATAGTAGCTCTGGAGGGGAAAGATTTATCATGCAGCAAGGACATGATATGCACCTGATTTCCCTGATCTTAGTTGCTGATTACCAAAACTCAAAGTGAAAGATTCTAAGATTTAATTTTGCTACTAGTCGTGCTCTAAATAGCAATAGCACTTATATACCACTTCCTAGTGTTTTACAGCCCTCTCTAAATGGTTTCCAGAGTCAGCATATTGCTCCCAACAATCTGCATCCTCATTTTACCGACCTCAGAAGCATGGAAGACTAAGTCAACCTTGAGCCATTCAGAATCAAACTCCTGGAGTGAGCAGTGAGTTAGCCCACCATATTGCATTCAAACCATTTCACCACCACAGTTCTAAAAAAATAAGTAAAAATAAAGTAAAAGAGAAGGAAGAGCTCTAAATCAGTGAACATTTGTGAATTGCTTTTTTCTTTCTTTTTTAAGCAGAAAATTAGATTCAGGAATGATTCTTTCCCAAGGTAATTGTATATCAGGGAACTGGAAGAATGTAGGTGCCATAAGTGAGTAAATTTTGCAAAGTGATTTGAAGGAAGCAGCCAACTCTCTTGTTATAGGTATTTAATACATAGACATTCTGCACAAAATAAAACTACTAAATAAAGTTTAAAGTATATTAAAAATAATGTTGGAGAGCACTAGCAACATTAAAAGCTATAAAAAGAGATTTATCAGGAAGCTGAAATTGAACTATATGGATTCATCAATAGTACATTATAAGTTAGGATGGTACCTTCCCTCCCCTCATTTATGTGATGCAATAAATCAAAGAAGGCATAAAAGAACAGGCTTCTTTTTTAAAAAAAGACCATTTACATAGTACAAAAGATGCAGCAAAGTCTTACTTGAAGTTAATAGTAAATATTGCACTAGTTCAAGTCCTAAATTACAGTATGTCAACAGTTTTTTTTTCTTCAGAGGTGGACTTTCTAATCAAAATTCTACTTTCACATTTTCTTCTGGGAAAGTAAATGAACCAGATTATCTACTTTTCCACAAATTCTGCAAACATTTTGGAAGTTAACTTCGCTTCTTAGATAAGTTAAACCATAGAAATTAATAAAAGGAAAATTTTATATCTCCTCCGTTTTGGTGAAAGTTTTTTAAAAAAATATTTGAGATGTGTTATTTAAATACAGATATGAAATCTTCAGAATGTAGGCCCGTGAAGCCATGTGAAATTCCATTGAACGTTCTGATATTATTCCATTGAATGTGAGTTAGCAGTGAGATATGGCTATGGAAACAGCTGTATCAACAGAAGTATCATTTACAAATCATTAAAGGTGTTAGTTCCATTTTATTCTCCATAGGCTATATCCTACTATATGTATTGTGTCCAGTTCCTGAAATCCTTCTTAAATCCTCTAAATAGGTTCACAGCAGGGCAACAAGAATTATCAAGAAAGTAAAAACCAATGAACTCAATGAAGAAAAACTGAAAATGCTGGGTATCTTAAGCTTTCTAAAGATTAAGGGAGAGCAGGAACTGGGGGAAACATGAGAGCACTATTTAAATTCTTGCAAATATGTCACAGCTGACCTTCTTTTCAGGATCTGTTTTCTATTCTTTCAACGTGCAGATCATGGAATAGTGCATGTAAGTCATAGCTGACTCTACAATGACTTTCATTCCTAAATTCAATAATGAATTAAAATGTATAACAATAAAATATAATCAATTACTTCTGACACCAAGGAACAATCAGAAACCCCCAAACAATACTTCCACTGCAGAAGAAATCATTACATTTCCCTCAGATCCAAATCTCAGAAATGTTGTTCCAGAAAAAGGGGTTACTCACTCCTAATATTCCTTAGGAGCTGGGACCCAAAAGGTCATTTCATTGGTTAGACAGAACCCATTGGGAGAAAGCAGTGATACAGAGACAATGATACAGCCAAGTCCCAAGGTATGTAAGACTTTAAAGATGACAACCAGTATATTGAATTGTATCTGAAGAGCATCTGGTAATCAGTGCAGCTCTCAAAACAGGAATGTTAAAAGAGCAGTTAAGTTAGTAAGTTAAGTTTATGAACTATTTGTATTTATTAGTTTGTCAAACATGTACAAGATAGCAGGTATAAATATAAACATGGATATGAATGAAAGAAATGAATACAAATAGATAGGGCTGGAAGAGAGGGACGTTAGGCATGCTGGTGCGCTTATGCACACCCCCTTACTGACCTCTTAGGAATGGGGTAAGGTCCACTGTAGACAGTTTAAGGTTGAAGCTGTGATTTGAGGATGTAACAATGGAGTCAGGTAGAGCATTCCAGGTGATGACCACTCTGTTGCTGAAGTCAAATTTTCTGCAATCAAGTTTGGAGCAGTTGACTTTGAGTTTGTATCGATTGTTTGCCCATGTATTATTGAGGTTGAAGCTGAAGAAGTCATTGACAGGTAAGACGTTGCAGCAGACAATTTTGCGTACTGTGCTTAGATTATACCATAGGCAGTGCAGTTCCAGCATCTCCAAGCCCAAAATTTCAAGTCTGGTGGCATAGGGAATTCTATTGTTAAGTAGAGGAGTGGAGTACCCTTCTCGTGAAGTACTTTTGGACCCACTCAGTCATATTAATGTCTGATATGCAGTGTGTATTCCACCTATAGTTTATCATGTCATTCCAAATAAAAATTATCTGCTCTGCTAGAGTGTCTAAAGAAAAAGCAGAGTAAAAGTTAATGAATGCAAGACCTCTTTTTCCACATCCAATTATACCACCATTTAGTTTCCAGGGAAGCTCCTGTATAGCCATCTTTGAAATATGGTAACACCTAGATTTAATTCCTGTTTGGGGGTTATTCAGAGCCTATTTTGCTAACTTGATCTCTATGTAACTTTATGCAAGTGTGGTGGCTTAACAAAGAACTATTTTGAACACTGATTGCTAAGCAAGCATCTGCCCTATTTTGCTGATCCTTGCATTTCTGCAAAATCCTAACATAAGCCAAGCATGACGGATAAGCTACTATGCTTACTTATATAATATTATACACCTTCATAGTGATAATTAATCTTATAATAAGATTAATTATCACCATGAAGTTGTGTAATAGTGTGTAAATTTACACTGATTTATTAATTAGGGTATGTATTCAAGGTACTACAGATGTATATTTATCATGAAAAAGAGAGTGTTGATGTCCTCTTTCTCCCTCTCTCTCTTATTACATTGTATAATAAGTAATAGGCATGAACATGTCAATGTATAACAAAAGCATTTGCACCTTCATCCCTGTGAAAGAAGATATAACCTTGATAAAACTTTGCTATACATTTTAGAAATGCTGTCAGTACTTAGGTGTTTACAAAAATTAAGACATCAGCCTGAACACATAAAAAAAGGTGTGCATTGGTACAAAATGATGAATAGAATAGAATAGAATAGACAGAGTTAGGAAAGGACCTTGAAGGTCTTCTAGTCCAACCCCCTGCATAGGCAGGAAACCCTACACCACTTCAGAAAAATAATTATCTAACATCTTCATTAAAAACTTCCAGTGTTGGAGCATTCACAACTTCTGGAGGCAAGCTGTTCCACTGATTAATTGTTCTAACTGTCAGGAAATTTCTTCTTAGTTCTAACTTGCTTCTCTCCTTGATTAGTGTCCACCCATTGTTTCTTGTCCTACCCTCAAGTTCTTTGGAGAATAGCTTGACTCCCTGTTCTTTGAGGCAGCCCCTGAGATATTGGAACACTGCTATCATGTCTCCCCTAGTCCTTCTTTTCATTAAACTAGACATACCCAGTTCCTGCAACTGTTCTTCATATGTTTTAGTCTCCAGTCCCCTGATCATCTTTGTTGCTCTTCTCTGCACTCTTTCTAGAGTCTCCACATCTTTTCTACATCGTGGTGACCAAAACTGAATGCAGTATTCCAAGTGTGGCCTTACTAAGGCATTATAAAGTGGTATTAACACTTCACGTGATTGATCTTGATTCAATCCTCTGTTTATGTAGCCTAAAACTGTGTTGGCTTTTTTTTTGGCAATTGCTGCACACTACTGGCTCATATTTAAATGGTTGTCCACTAGGACAACAAGATCCCTCTCACAATTACTACTATTGAGCAAAGTACCATATGTACTGTACCTGTGTATTTTGTTTTTCTTGCCTAAATGTAGAATCTTACTTTTTTCACCATTGAATTTCATTTTGTTAGATAGTACCCAATGTTCAAGTCTGCCAAGATTCTTCTGTATCTTAAGACTAGTTCTTTTATAAAAGTAGACTCTTTTGCAGAGCTTTCCAGTTCTTTTTTTAAGTAGTAAATAAATGGCATACTCCCGATAGTTTGCCACATACAATAGGTAAGGCCACTTCTCATGCTAGGCCCAAAGACTCAACTATAACTTCAGAATATTTATTAATTAATCCTGTATTTATTCATGAGTCTGTAGATCTAAAATAGCAGTTGTGTTTAAAATAAATCAGTTTTCAATTCATAGAAAAATAAGCCTACTACCATAGGTGAATTCATGATAGTCCACATATGATTTTTTGTTTGTTTAGAGGAATAGTTTAGTAAATGGAGAATGAAAGTCCAAATCTAGCAAACAAATCTGAAAACAAGGACCCTGCATGTCTTGACCAGGTATTGAGTTTCATAAAAAATAATATAACATGTAATGATTTATAACAATAAATATGCTTATGAGTTTTTAAGATGCAAGTATGTAATCATTATCATTCTTTATTTGGAAATAAAATAACTGAAACCATATAGATAGTGGGAAAGAAACTCTAACATTGAGTTTGCAGAGGTACAGGTACACAGACAGGGAATTATTGAAATACACAGACTGGAACATTTTTCCCAATATATATTTTATCATGTCTGAAAGAAATGTTGAAATGTGTGCAGATAAGGGAATACATTGCAGAAAGATCTTTGGTACATAGATTACAAGCATATCTATACAATCTGGCAGGTCTGTCTACAGAGGTGTGTCATCACTATAGTGTATGGATTGCAAAATAATATGTGGCTAGTAAACAATATGCATCACAGAAATATGTTGCACACACGTGATAGAAATACATTAGTTAAGGCATCAGAAACCAGCACATAATTCTATTACGAAAGGCAATATGTAAGAAAATGGTCAAAGTCTAGTCTAGAATTCAAGGCAAAGGATTTAAGTAAATGTAGGAATGTTTAGAAAGTTAAGCAGAAAATATTAGTATAAATTTCTGGCAAAGATAATAGAATCACAAAATCAGAAAAGATCATAGAGGGAATTGAATCCAAATCTCTGAAGATTTGAATTCACTCATGGGCAATAGGTGATCCCTTGCCATATTTTTTTTCTCAAACGTACACTTCGAATCCTCCTCCTTCATCATGTTCATCAGAATTGCAGGATGGAAATATATGTCTTTTCAGAGAAGATTGGATTAATGAAGCACAATGTTTGGGGAAAATATTTCATTGTTCTTTCTTCTGCCACAGTTGAAAAGGTGAAGATTCTCAAACAATAATGCCCATCACTTTATCAATATATAAACTATTTAAGAAAAGCATGCAGGACTTTCTAGGCATTCTTGGGCATGAAACAAAGATCTTTTCTATTAACCTTCCAATTTTTTTGCGTGTATTTTTTATCCCATCCTCCAAACTTGTTTTTTTTTTTAAAAAAGGGGGGGCAAATACTTTGACAGAGTGGTGTTGACTGCTTTATCTGCTGGTGACTTTCCAGATTTTAGTCTGAGGTCTTTCATCTCATTCCAAACAAAAAAGAAAATGATAGAAATTGAACCTAGAATGTTCTCTTGGGGCTCCATCTTGTCAGTAAGTGGCAAAGACTCCCACCTCATTCTCCACTTTCCTTCTACCTTTCCAATCTTTTCATAATCTACCTATCTATCATCCATCTCTACCGCTACCTTTCTTTCCTTCATTTCTTTCTTCAATCTTTCTTTCTTATCCAGAATACACTATTGACAAAAAATTCAAATTAACTAAAACATATTTGTTATCCCACAGATCTTTGTGTCTCAACATTTCCTGAGACTTCAGCAAAAGTATAAGTTGTAAATTATGTTTTGTCTCCTTATTCATTTATATAGCTCACAAAAATTAGTGTTTTTGCTTATGTGGAACTGTAATCTTCTTACATAAAATCTCATGAGCAACACATATATTTTATTCAAAACTAAGAATTCAAATTTATTTTCTATTTGTTTATAGTTTTCACTACTATGCCATGTGTTCACAACAACAGACAGGCCTACTAGACACCTTCTTTCCAAAGAGGCAAAAACAAGAGCCAGTTTGGTCTAATAGTAAGGAAGCAGGCTAGAAAGCAGGAGACCATGAATTAGCCAGCTGGGTGACCTTGGACCAATCACTCTGTCTCAGCCCAGCTCACCTCACAGGGCTGTTGTCATGGGGAAAATAGGAGGAGGAACGTTGTGTTGGAGATGTTTGCCACCTTGAATTATGTATAAAAATAATAAAGGCAAGATATAAATCAATCAAGCAATAATTCCAGATACAATAATCCTGAAAAAGGATCTGTATATGTAATTTGATCTCCTATGTACCTCAGTTTTTAGCTATTATATTTTATTATTATATTATTAGCTAAAATATTTTCATACTGAATTTTGCACATCCCATGCTATTCATTTTGCACAATATGATGCTTTTGTTATACAACTGCTTTATCAGTTGAAAAGACATATTTTAAAGTTTGAGTACCATCTCATGTAATTTAGATTGTTTTGGCAGAGAAAAATGTATTGTGGGAATATTATTTATTCCAAGGTGAGTAAAGGAAATGGAAGTCATACTTCTATTGAGAGTAGTTAATGATCAATACTGACAGGCAACTATAAACACAGTAATAACAGTCACCCTCATTTTCCTCTTTCTTTATGCCTGCTATATAGTCCTATCATAGCTACCTTTGTAGAAAATTAATTTGACTGACTCTCACTTTGGTAAACTATTGTAAATGCAACACAAAAAAAAGGATACAAGGCAACAAACCAGTTGTAGATTAAAGTCACAAATCTACCTCAGGGGGAGGGGATGAAGTCACACCAGCATATTTGTGGAGTAATTGATATTCTCTGAGTTTGGTTGTTGGCTGATAACAACAACAACAACCAGTTGTTACCAGACTATCTTCAATGGTAAAAGAGAATAAAGTTTGCTCTCTTCTAGCACTGAAGATGTCTGGTCTGGTAACTAAATGTCTGCAAGCCTTCAACCAAGCTCATAAAGTACCAAGGAATCCACAGTTCAGCCCTGAGCTACTAACTGAGAATTCAGTTAAGCAAAATGATGTCTGCAGCAATCTTGTTCTTTGAACAGGTAGAAGCAATAGCAATAGTGGTCATTCCAAGTTGGCTGTGAAAAAACCGTGGCATAAGGATATCACAGGACCCCAGAGGACACAGATGTTCAGAAATGACAAAAAAGGGACAGCAGGAACTGAACTGAGTGATGAAGATATGGCTGATCTTTGCCCTGAAGCTGCCATAGGATTAACCATGCTTCACTGTGGCCATTTTTTCTTGCTCTTTACATTTTGCCTAACTGATGTAATTCCAGATGATGAAAAGTCATAAGAAATGCCTGGAGTACCACTGGAGGAAAGCTAAGAGTAAACCCATGTGAGGATTGGTAAGAGTCTTAATGATTACTTTCTGATGATCAGGACAGCAAGATTTAAATATCTTTGTGTTTTCACATCCATTGAGAGCTAGCTAGAGGTCATGCTAAAAATGACCAATCCCTCCTGGGTAAGGAGGAACTGGGTGGATATTTACACAGGTATTATGAGAATTATTCTAGGCAAATATCCGATAAAATCACTCAGACTCCAACTGTTGAAATTCTATGAAGTTCACTGGAAATAGATGATATTGTTAGTCCTGCTGAAGTGGACATGGTCCTCCAGATTGCAAGTTTAGCCATCTGTGTCTTAGAATCAATGTTTCTTTGAGGGAATGGCTAGTTTCCCTAGCTGTGTGCCCCATCTTCATGAAGCCATCTACTAGACTGGCACAATTTTCATTTTGTGTCCAAACTTCTCTTTTTAGGGAAGGTTGTTGAAAGTGGTTAGCCTGAAGCTAACCTCAGTGGCCCCTGAAAGAAGCTGAATATTTAAGCTTGGTTATAGAACCGAGATAACATTGATCACACTTATAAATGTTTTTTGTGGGACTAGGTAGGGTTGATACATCCCATTTGATCCTCCTTAGTCTCACAGCAGCTATAAAAGTATTTAGAATCATAGGGCTGGAAAGCACCTTGTAGGTCTTCTACAGTACTCCAAACTCTGCCCATGTCAGGAGACCTTATAGCATCCTAGACAAATGGCTGTCCAATCTTTCCTTGAAGTCCTCCAGTGGTGGAGAGATTACCTTAATATGAATGAACCATTAAGGAGAGGCTTGGAGAAGTGATCACATAATCCAAAAGTTGAAAGAAGTGTAAGAAGAAAACTCAGAATAACCTTGTCTTTATTTTGTTAAAAAGAAAAAGAGACAGAAAGAAACCTGGAAAGATTTTCAACACTGATATTAGTGCTTCAAGACAAGCCAGTTCAAGCCAGAGACAATGCAGTGATTACAGAAAAGCTGCTTTATTATAGTAATATATAATAGCAGGAGCTTGAAAGCCTGTTGATGAAAGTATGATCCTATCCACGCCTTGTCATTGATTCAATGTATTTTAAAGTAAAATGTGGTAAGTAATATGCACAGATGTCCTTCATAATTGATATGATGTACAAGGATTTGTGCTCAGGTGCCCCATTTGCAAGCAAAGACACCACCTGTCAAATCATTGCAAATTTGCGTATTGCCAAGCTCCTTTTCAGCTCTAGCAGGCTGTGATCACAAGAACGCTTAAAGATGACAGTTTAGAAAATGACCTTCCCATGAGAATAGGAATGTCTCCTGAACTGCTGAGACAATTCAAAAACAGATTGAAATTGAGCAAGAAGCACACAGGTTTCTAGCAAAGGTAGCTGAAATAGATACTCCATTTGCTCAGGAAATGAAATATTTTCTTGGTCTCATTTGGACTGAAACCAAGATGGCTGAGTGTGGGAGTAAAAGAATGACTTCTTGATTTTTTAAATCACTACTACTATTACTGTTATTATTACTATTATTGTTATTACTGTTATTTATTACAGTTCAACAAATTTATTCAAAAAAGGGAGGGAAGGAGAGAGACACCGAATGAATGGCTTTTTTTTCACAATACTCCCTTCACAATTTAGCCAAACCTGGCTTCTTACACCCATGTTTCACTTCTAAAGGCAATTGCACACTGGAATTCTGGCAAGGCTCCACCTCTGTGGGATGAAAATGGCCAAGCCCGGCCAAACAATTACTGTTTTTGGAAGTGTCTTCTACAAACTGGGTTCTACAAATGTACCTGTTGTATCTCCTAATGTCCAGAAGTGGGCTGCACTTATGTCACAAGTGGTTCTCTGGTTGTGCTAGCTTTGTTCTCACACACCCCTTTGGGAGTCAAACAGAGCTTTAAAGAAGCAGGTAATCAACTCAGGCAGCTCTGGTGAGAAAAGCAAGGGTAGCAGGAAACTCAGCTGGGCAACGAGGGCAGAGGGAACGAGCCAGAAAGTTAGTTATAAATGGATAGCTTAACATAAGGATGAATGGGTGGGTCGGTGGATGGGTGGGTGGGTGGGCCCAGCTAGCGATCAAAGCTAAGGGTTCATCTGAACCCACACGACCACGCAGCAGTTCAACACTCCTAATGCCCATTAAACGAAGGAAATGGACAATAGTCATCAACAGATGTAGAATGTAGCATCTGACCATCCTCAAGTCCAGTTCTTATATCAATCATCAACAGATGGGTAACCTTCAAACATTATGGGCTACAACTCACCTTCTTCATGACACAGAAGGTGGTGGTAATTATAGTCTAATGTGTTAAGGGGATCCTAGGTTGGAGAAGCTACCTGAAGATATCCATGCAAATATTTCTTTAGACTCATAGAAATCTTTCCATTTGGAACTATGTATACCAGGAATTGTATTAGTGTATACTAGAGCAGACAAAAAGCAGGAAATACTAGATAACCTACTTTTGGAAAACAGCCACACAGAAAGTTCTTTAATGGGTCTTCTGTCTGGTGGAAATTCATAGGGAAGCCAATGTCAATCCCTAAGGAGAGTGACTTAGACAAAAAGCAATCCAATTGACCTAGTAGCAAAGGGAGTACCATCCCTTGGAGACTGATATTTCCTAGTAGTTGACTAAAAATAGCCAGAGGTTAGAAAGACCAGGAAAGTAGAAGTTCATAATACACTCAGGCAGTTGGTGGACTTTGACATTCCACCATAGTGCAAAATTGCCATTTACCCCAGCAGTCCCATCACAACAAGATAAAGCAGATAATATTGAGATGATCTTGGTTTATCTCAAAAAGACTAATCAGGGTCAGACCTGGTTAGTACTTGTAAAAAAAATGCCCTCAGAAAATGTGGCCAAGCCTGGTTGGTGACCCAATAAATCAAATTCAAGATTCACTTGTCCAAGTTTAATGCTATACCCAGATAAGTTTTTCTTGCTAAGATCTGCATAATCTTGTTCAAAACTTCCTGGAAGTAGAGGAATCATCTAGAACCCAGAAGAGGACCGTGGCAGTTTCCTACCATATTTTTGCCAAGAAAATAGGCTTCTAGATCTAGTTGCAAAAATCCAGAGATGGCCATTAGAGAGCAGCAAAAAGGGAACCTTCTATAGCTCTGGTCCAAACTAATATTGCTCATATTTTTGCATCTCAGATCTACATAAGTCTACAAGAAACTATATGCACACAACATCACCAGGAGTCAAACTCAACTCAAGGGAAATTCTTCCCACTCAGTATTGGCTATGACTAGAATGCCATACAGCACGGGTTCAAACTCAGTCACATCACGTGACATATCATGATGTATCGTGATGTCTTTTGCCTCTGCACAGTGGGGGTGGGGGTGGCCTGCACATGACACATCCAGCCTGCAGATCACCAGTTTGACACCCCTTCCATACAGATTTGGTCAAACAAACTAACAAAGCAATAAAAAGAAACATTATCAAAGTGGTCAAGTGCTATCACTACAATTACTCACAATGCCACAAAACCAGGGGTGAAATCTACTTACCTTCACTACCGGTTTGCAAATGTGAGCACACGTGCCACCTCTGCACATGCACAGGACCTTCCGCACATGCACAGAGCATCAAAAATGGACATGATGACATCTGGGTGGGTGGGTGGGTGGAGTCTGCTACTGACTACTCCTGAAAGGTAAGTAGAACAGCGAGGGGGGGAATCCGCTGTGCCACGTGATTTAGATTAGCTAGAAAACAGGAAATCCTGCTGATCATCCGAAATACTGGTTGCCTGAACCGTAGCATTTTTTTTACTACCGGTTGGGGTGAACCGGTCTGAAGTGGTGGCATTTCAACCCTGCACAAAACAGTTTCATGTTGAGAGCATGACAGAAAATTAAAATGACCATCACAGAACTGCTCAAGATATCTTACTGCTACTATCCAGCATCCATGCGCAGAAACAAAAAACAAGGTGGCGGCACCTACGGCGCCACCCAGAGAACCGGTTCAGGGGTATGGCAGGTCTGGGTCACATCCAGTTCCAGTGACCCAGGCCGCCAAACCACTACCGGTTTGGGCGAACTGGTCCAAACCAGTAGGAAACCATCATTGCCTTCCATTTATTTCAGACTTTAAAGTTAATAAGCCATTTCCCAGATGGGAGAAACTACTGTAAGTCAGAAATATTGAATTGTCCTTAAATCTATTCTAGTTTTACCTAAAGAAAAGAATATAACTGTCACTATTTGTTTGGTACATTTCCTCTTTGGCTCATCCTAGAATAGCTTGGTTTTTTTCCAACAAAAGCCTTATAAGACAGAGACTGATCAAACTATGGACAGTTCCTGGCAAGAATGCAGATGGTTATACAGGGCAAAAAAGAAAGCACAGAGCAGGTTTCCCTCACTCCTGTTTCATTACCAGTTTGCCCAGGGGATAATGATCCAAAAGGTTACTGCAGTGGAAGCAAAAGGTTCGCTCATTCAATTCAGACTAAGCATGTAGCTCGGCCATTAAAAAATTAATTTAAAAAAGCTTAAGGCAAGCGTGCAGACTAATCCCACAGGCACTAGAGTTGTTGTTGGGGGAGTTTAACCCTTCATCCTATTTTTAAAATATCAGCCACAAAGTTAGAGTGAGGGGCCAAATCAGCATCCAATAGGACCAGAAGGAACTGGGTTCAAATCACCACTCAGCCATGAAGTTCTCTGTAGTGTCAGTATGTAATAGTGCTTCACTTCACACATTTCACAAGGTTGCAATGAGAGTAAAAGGGAGAGTCTTTAGCACTGATAGCCGCTCTGTCTATGCTGCAGGGCATATATTAAAAATTTACTTCCTTTCAAGGCAATTTCTGTTCAAGATGACTGGAATTCTGCACAAAGATGCCCAGAAGCAAGCCCTGTTTAAACATGCAACATGCTAAATTTCAAAAGTCAGGTTAGCAAAATATAACTAGTGGGTTCAGATGGTGTTCCAGTCCCCAACAAACTAACCATATTATGATTTAATTCAATGGTTTAGTCTTCAGATTATAACTTGGTTTCTACAATATGCAGGCCAAATTTCAAATAACGCAATTCCCTTTTAGCCTAATCTTATAGGCAGGGCATACAAAGCAAGTTGGGATTGAATGCAGAGATATAGATTTTTCATTTTGCTGAGGAAAATGATGATGATGATGATGATGATGATGATGATGATGATGATGATGATGATGATGATGCTGCAAGAAAGTTAATATTGAGGGAGTTTTCTTTAGGTTGGTTCATAATTGTTTTACAAAATATATATAACTCATTGGCAAGAATGTGATAAAAGGTCACTCCCACTTCCTATTCCAAGAATTGTAAATTCGCTTCTAATACTTTTAAATTGTATGTTTTCAGAGAAATTTTAATCAGAATGAAAGAAAAGAAGAAAAGCATGTTTCCTACACCACGATCAAGCTGCTTGCATTTTGTAAAGATTTACTGCAGCAATCAAAAGTGTACATCAGCATACGTTTTGGCAAAAGTCTAAGAATTGCAGTCCAACAAATCTCAGACACTAGATTAGCAAGGCCAACCTGAAGCAAGGCATGGGAGAGAGGGGGGGGAGAGAGAGAGAGGGAGGGAGACAGAGAGATTAGCCTATAGGCCATATCAATATACAGGTTCAAATATTTACATATTACCAATAAAATTCTAAACAAACAATTTAAAAGGAGAATAGGGTAAAATACAATAGTTATAGGATAAAATACAATAATTTAATACATAAATGTATAAAATAGAATAAAATGACATAAAATTATATTTTTGTATTGCCCCTGCAATCTACCCCAATCATATGCTGCAAATGCCTATCTCAGTCGGATAATTTTAGTCAGAAATTGTGCTGTATTAAATGTCATGTTCACATTCTGGCCATAGATGATATATGTTGCTTTAATATGGGCCTCTCACTGGGCCATACATTTAATATGTGGATCAAGGTACTTATCTCTCCCCCTCTTATACAAACAGCAATCAAATAATATGAGTCAGATCTTCTACCTCTTCAGCTTCACAGATAAATGTACGAATATAACTTATAACTTCCAACACAGAAAGATGTAATGGCCAGCTTTTAAAGATCTTGTGACCAACTACCTTTTTAAAGCAAACCCACAAAGTGTAGCCATATTTTTAATCTCATAAACAATCTAATGAGGGAGATGAAGCTTTAACACTGTGTCTCCCTCTGCTGGCCCAATCTGAGTAGGATCCCTTTGTCTGTAATTTACATTCCAAAAAAGTTCTGCTTATTGGAGTCAGATTTTGTGTGAACATCCAAGACTTCAGAACTCTGGGGTTTTTTTTAATTATTATTTATCACTTGTTTTTAGTTTAGTTTAGTTTAGTTTTCCCTTTATTTGTATGCCGCCCTTTTCCCTGGGGGGACTCAGGCGGTTCACAGTTCAAAAGGGGGGGGGGGAGACAAACAATATTCCAACATGGAGACAATACAACATATTAAAAAAAAGAGAGCACAACAGTCACACAATTCAGATGGGGTTAGAATCTTAACCCCCAATTATACTTGTATATACAGTAGTTGCCCATCTCACAGAACATGACCCTAGGTGGCATACAATAAAAACACATCATTAAAAAAAACCTAACAATTACAAAAAGCAGCTTACAATTAAGAACATCAGTCAAAGACTTATTCTTGTCATCTAGTTAGAAGAGTGGTCACATGACAAGATTTGACATATAGTCTGAGGACTGTTCAATAAGCAGATGCAAAATCAATACAAAATCCATTTCAATTTAATTATATGACTGATTTTAATTAAAAAGTTTGTGGCAAAATAAGATTGACTTATATTATAAATGAATCTTGCAAATGGGAGAAATTTGCATTTATGTTACTGAGACTTCAGCAACACTTGCCAAGAACTGTAAGTGGTTGATGCCAGTTTAAGAGATATTGCCAGTTGAACATGTAAGGGGGGAAATGTGTTAAGTATGTGTATGCATCTCTTTGCAGTAATGCTGTTTTAACCCCATACATATTTCCTTTTAATCAAATGCATATAATATGCTTAAATAACTTACTTATCTCATTCAGTTCACATTTTTTGAATGTGGCATTGATAAGCACTTCTTTCCCTACAGTAAAGTGGTATAGAAATATATAACAAACCAATCTGTAGATTATATTGGGGGGCACCCAGGAGGATGGCTGAGGCACTAACTTATTTATCTTTGTTTTATTGTTTTTTAAATAGTTTTGTGGTTTGTTTGTTTTATTGTGAGTCACCTGGAGTTGTGCTCCAAAAGGGGGGGAAGGGAGGGAGGGAGGAAGTTTATGAATAAAGAAATAAGGTAATGTGCAAGCATTTCTATCTTTTTTTTCCTTTTAAAAAAATGTTGCAATAACTGTGAACAGTAGGAAAGAGGTATTTTTCCCAGCCTTGAAAATGTTTTGGATGGTTGGGAACATATTAGGCAGTGATGAGCATTTGAATCATGGCTGCCAAAAGGAATTATTTTATTCGTATATTGTCCTATGAAATTTATTATTGTAAATGAAATGATCTGTAAAGAAACAGGATCTCCATTCCTTATTTATGACTAAAAACTTTCTTTTCAGCCTAGGAAAAAAACATAATCCTAACTATTTGGTGGACTTCAGAGTTAATGTAATTAGCAGTTTAGGAACAAATCATTTATTGACAGATTAGCAATAGATGTTTATAATGAATACAGCTACTATTCATTATTTATTAAATGCTTACGTAACCTTTTTATATAAAATATGTGTACGTGAATATATGTCCAATATGCTTGTAATTTTCTTCCTTGTGGATTTTTCTACTATTATGTTTTTGCTTTGTTTATTTTTCTTTCTTTTGTACTCAAGTAATAAAAGGAAACAAAAATGATTGCTAGATTAAAGCATTTTAAAATGGAAGAGTATATCAGTATATCTGCTTCTATTAACAACTATAATGCCTTGATGAATCCTCAAAGTAGAAATGCCCTGAAAACTAATAGCTAGAACAAAGAACAGAAAAGGAATCTTATCTTCAAATCTGCCTGGAATGTCTATAGATGAAGATGCTCTTTTGCATACTGGAAGGTTGGACTGCTGTCCTAATCTCACAAGGTAATGATTAGCTCTACAGTAGGGGTGTTAAACGCAAGGCCCACGGGCCAGATCCCGTCTGTGGGATGCTTAGAAAACAGTGAAGGACTGCCCTGCAGAGTCTCTGCCAGCTAAAATGGAGCTCAGGAGAGCTGCATGCAGCCCTCCTAAGCTGTTTTCATAGGCAGCGGGTTGTAGGACACTGTTACAAATGAAAATGAAGCTTGGGAGACCATTTTCTCTGACAGAGCACTTGGTCCACCATAGGCACCCTCGACACGAGTGTCATTGAGCTAGCCACACCTACCCTGACTACACACATCCTGCCCCCCCCCCCAAGGTCAAACACAACCCTGATGCGGCCCTCAATGAAAATGAATTTGACCTACGGGATCTAGAAATTTTCTCAAAAATCATGTTGGACTGGAGCATATAAATCTGAGTAAATATGTAAGTAAGTTGAGTGCATTTCACCACATTATTTGTACATAGTGGATTTCAAGGATCATTTCACTGACTTTTCCTGCAATGCCTGGGAACTTACTTGCAATTAACAGTGACAACCAGAGGTATCCATGGGTTTTGTGTATCAAGATGACAGTCATGCCTATGTAAACAAAGCCCCACCTTTTTCAATGTACCTTTAGATAAAAAGGAGCATGCGGCCTCTTGACTTTTTTAATGTCTCTGCAGAATCATCCATAGGGGGAATGAGCAATGTCAAAATGGTGGACATAATTGCGGCAATCAAAGTTCCACCCCATTTTACAAGCCTGCAATGCATGTGATACAGATTATACAGGGGTGAAACTCAAATAACCTAATTGAGACCATAATTCTGGTGCTATTGCTTGCTCCACGCAGACATTTCTGACCCTTAAAAATCTAAACGGCTACTCTAATCTAGTTATTATCATATATCTTGAGAAAAGCTATTTAGTTATTAGCTCAGCAAGGTTTTAAATATAGTTCATCTTTTCACTTGGCATAATGCCAGAGTGTCTCCATGAATGACATATAATTTACTTTAATGTAATAGTAGTTTTGCTTATCCATTCTAGAGCATTGTTATATGAAAAGGAATAATAACGTGTAAAATTATACTGTAAATAAATAAAAAATAAACCTTAATGATTTGATAATTGAAGATGGTTAGTGAATGTATGTTTACCCAGTTGTCCTGTGTAGAATGAAACATTAATCACTCTTATATGCAAGCTAAACCACCATGTACTATAGAATGTGACTAAAGCTAAGCCATTTAAAATCTTTTCCCCTAGCTCCTAGATTTAAATTAAGCAAACATTATGAAACTTGTGTTTGACTTCCATGAAACTGTACCAGCATTATAAAAGAGAGAAATGTACATTTCATTTTTAGCTTATAAGTCAAGATGCAAAGAGAATCACCTAAAAATCACAGATTTAATCCCATCTTTAAAGCTAAATAACACTCTACATGGATGAACAATGTCTGAAAAGAATTTTTGGAAGGAAATATGGTTGATAGACCCAATGTAATGAGCTTTTAGAGGTGAGTGGAATACCATAGAAAAACTTCAAAAATTGTTATTTTCCTTACTTCCCCCTTCCCCTGAATGTGATGAGGAACACACTGAAACTATTTCAAAACTTCCCTGTTTGTTTGTGTGTGTGTATGTATGCATGTATGTATGAATGTATGTATGAATGAGTGTGTGTGTATGTGTGTTTCCCTCTGTACTCAAGTCCCAGCATGACTCTACATTTAGACCATTATGAACAAAAAACAAATGGTGAGGAAAAGATGTTGTTCCTTTTTTCCTTTCTAATTTGTATATTTCTTGTCTTGGATGGAAACAGTTTTTACAGGAGGGAGAAGACCAAATACCTGCATTTTGCAGTAGTCTGCTGCTGCATATTTGTTGGATTTGGTTGAAAAGATTGAAAACATTGCTTACTCAAATAGGTATGTTCACTGGCTATAGAAGAGCAGTAGCAGAGATAGAATATCATAAGTATTCATTCAGTCATGTTCACATGTAGTCCTTAAAGAATATTCCTATTATTTTCCCCAGAGGCCAAAGAGGAGCAAATGCAGAGTGATTCATCAGGACCATTTTAAGAAATGAAAGAGTATAATTTTTCAACTAAATTTACCATTTAATGGATGAACTATGCTCTTGTTTTGAAGTAGAGTTTTGCTTAATGAGGTTATGAACTTTGTCTGTACAACTCTAGTTTGACAATGCTTTATTAGCATATTTACAGGTTATTCCCTAGCTTTGCCAATGAAGAATTAATGAGTGTTGAAAGCTTAGTTTTCACAAATGAAGAACTACATGGATAACCAACAGATCCCAAGGGAATAGCTGAGTCAGATGCTTTTCTTGTTTCAGCAGTCATTGCTTGATTCAGGTTTGATACCAAGCTATTGCATGCTGTCGTATCGTACTCCAGTAGCCACTAATATATGAACCTGCTATCTGTATAACTCCCATCAGAATGGAGGGACTATCTACTCCACTCACAAAAAATCCTCCTTCACTTTAGAAGATGGCGTATTTCTTTACCCATACAACCACCCAATGAGTGGTTTCATGCTGAAATGTGGCCAAGCCTGGTTGGTGACCCAATAAATCAAATCCAAGATTCACTTGTTCAAGTTTAATGCTACTACCCAGATAAGTTTTTCTTGCTAAGATCTGCATAATCTTGTTCAAAACTTGTTGGAAGTAGAGGAATCATCTAGAACCCAAGTTGGTAATATTGTGGCAAAATGGGTAGCAAATACATCCTGTTATATATGACATTTTTTCCACATGTTAAAATCCTAAGCATGGAGATGCAATCTTTTTTTTTTAGCTTGAGGTTCCCCTTGGATTTTAAATGGCTTAATGACAGCCATATTCCATGTTGTGATCAGGGCCAGAAAGGTGGGGCTAGGACAAAAATTAAATTAAATTTATCCTTCATCTAACAACTCATGTATTCTATTCTATTCTCACAAATAAAAATTATATTAGGGGCCAACATTTGAAAAAGCTCTATCTTGTATTCAAAGATATCTGACACAAGCTCCATAAATGAAATGATGTCTGTTCTATCATGTATTGTCAGCTGTGTAAAACCTCTTAAATGCTCAGAAAGAAATTAGTTGTTTGAACCCACAGGAAAGAATATTTTAGCAAGTGGCAAAAAGATGAAAAGAAAACTTCAATTGAGGACCTTCCAAAGCAAAAAGATGGTCAAAGAACAATTGGAACTTTTCACTCTAATGGCTAATTCCTTGAACGTTTGTCTGCATGAAGCATGAAAAACCTGTGATCTTCCAGAACTTGCTGCATTCTCCCATTTTCACAGCCTTTGCCAAAAGAAGGGGGAAATCACCTAATTTTGCCAGCTACTCTTCACTTATGTTTGAAATGTTATCTGTGCTCCTTTATATTGAGATTCAGCCTTCAGCATGGGATAAAATTATTTTGATCACACTATTGATGACTTTTCTCAGAATTTGATGAAACAAGTGCACCCTTTCTGATTCATTGTTTTGGCAGTGTTTCATATTATTGATCATATAAGGTATCTTCTTATATGTGGAATGCATAAGGTTACTTTGTTCACCTACACGCACATGCAAACACATACACAAAACATAATATCTACATGAAACCACAATGGGGCCAATTCCGTTCACAACTGGTACTATTAATATGCTGATGACATGCTGATTATCAGTATGCTCATCATCACGCCATGCAGCAATGCTTGTGCAATAGTCCCACTGCTGGGCATAAATAGAATGAGGTTGAACCAATACAAGACATAGTTGATGTGTCTTGAATGAGGGTTCTCTGGCAGCTTCAGTAATCCTTCTCTAGGGAATGTCACTGCCTCTGACGGAGAAGAGCTATACCAGGGGTCAGCAACCCATGGCTCTGGAGCTGCATGTGGCTCTTTCATCCCTTTGCGGTGGCTCCAGGGGTGAGCTCCTACTGGTTTGGCTCAGTTCAGCTAAACTGGTAGTGGTTTGGCAGCCTGGATCACTGAAACCAGCAGGGACCCAGGCCTGCCACACCCACGAACTAATTCTCCAGGTGGCACTGAAGGCACTGCCATCTTGTTTTTTGCTTCTGCCCATGTGCAGAACAATTTTTATTGTACTGTGCATGTGTGCGGATCACGCATAGTCCACCCTCGAGAAAACCAGCAGTAATGCCTGCCAGAACCCACCCCTATGGTTGGCTCCACAATTGATAGGGTTTTGGTTAGGACAGGTAGAGGAAAAATGATGCTGTGCTAGAAGGAGACTCTATGGTGGGGGAACCAGACTTCCAGTCAGTTCCAAAATTGAACGGGGGGCTTCCATTTAAAACCTTTGTGGCTCTTTGTGTGTTTAAGGTTGCCGACCCCTTTGAGTCTTCCTGTGCTCTGTACCCTGTACTCATAGCTACTGCCAGTAGACAAGTAGAGGCGATGGGCAGAGGACCTTTGGCTAGCTTTGGCCTCTACATTAGTTAGAACACTAAGAATATACAATAGAATAACAGTTGGAAGGGACCTTGTCATCTAGTCCAACCCCCTGCATGAGCAGGAGATTTCAAACAAATGGCTATTCAGTCTTTTCTTAAAAGCCTCCAGTGATGAGACACCAAACTTCTGAAGACAAGCCATTGTACTGGTTGATTGTTCTCACCATTAGGAAATTTTTTCTTAGTTCTAGGTTGCTTCTGTCCCTGGTAAGTTTCATCCATTGGTTCTTGCCTTACCTTCTGGTGCTTTGGAAAATGCTTTGTCCACTCATCTTTGTGGCAGCACCTCAAATATTGGAGCACTGCTGTCACGTCTCCCCTAGTCCTTCTTTTCACTAGAGTAGAGAGGGTTGTAAAGCACTATGAAGTGGTATATAAGTGGTATATAAGTCTAAGTACTATTGCTATTTAGAGCATGACTAGATACTGTGTGGGAGCAAAATTAAATATTAGAATATTCCACTTTGAAGATCAGAGAAATATAGTTCACATGCATATCATATCCTTTCTGTATGATAAAGCTTTCCCCTCCAGAGCTATGGGGAAGAATGCTGGTCTGAAAGAACCAATCTCTTGAGACTTCATGAAAACGATGGTTCCCTCCTCTAAGGTAAAAAAATCAAGAGGACTATAAAGCACTATGAAACAGTGTATAAGTCTAAGAGTTATTGCTATTGCTATTAGTCATTTTGTCAAAGAATGAAATAAGATTTGTTTGGCATGATCTGTTTTTGACAGTGGCAATTGCAGTCCAACTGAATCAGAAATACATTGTGACAGTAAATCATACCATTGTCACCTCTTGATTGGAAGACTGCAAGGTAGAACTGCATTAAGGACCATTCACAAACTGCAACTCATTCAAAATGCAGCAGCTTGTATTTAACTAGAACTTAGATGCCATCAGCAGATTACATATGTGCTGCAAACCTGGCACTAACTGTTATTAGGGTACCAGATGCAATTTAAAAGTACTGTTTTTGACCTATAAATCCATATGGGATTTGATGCCAAAGTCTGTTCAGCATAATTGTTTCAAGTACAATTGATTTGCTCAATAGTAACATCTCAAGAAAAAATGCTTGTAAATCACCATTACCATGAAATCAGAGGGACTGAAGACAGATGAAAGTTGAGTGAGGTTTCTCTGTGATGAATTCTCAGAACAGAGGAACAACTTACCTAGGAAGCTAGATTAATTATTGGTCTTCTGACAATGTTAAGGTAGTGCTATTCCACAGGATATTTTGTGTTTGTTGACAAAATGTCATGCCATGGGAATATTTATGGTATATACCTGTAATTATGCTGCTGGATTTTTATTATATTTGTTACTATTATAGCAAGGATAATTTATGTTTATATGTTTATAATTATGTTTCCATACACCAGCAAGTGTTATATGTTTCAGCAGCTTCAAAATCTAATCAATGACAATAACAATTATTTTGGTTATTTGGCAAAGTATATGGTTTAGGCTCTTGATTAAAAGAGGTAATTATACCTATTTTGCTGGTCTAACTTTGTGCTTTTCTATGAATAATTTAAAACTGCCAGCCTTCTGAAGACTGAACCCTCTGAGACTTTTAACCTGCAGCATTCTATGGGAAATCAACTGCTTAGTATCAGAGGAAACAATGGCAAAAGACAATATCTCTTACTATATTTTCTATGTCTGGTCATTCTTCTCATTCTACTTATTTTCAAAGACCTGCCACAGGAGGAAGCATATGATCCATCCGTCCATTCATCCATCAATCCATCCGTCCATCCGTCCATCTGTCCATCTGTCCATCCATCCATCCATCCATCCATCCACCCATCCCTCCATCCATCTATCCATCTATTCAACCAGCCCAACAGCCACTGAACAAATTAAGAATTCTGTGAAGCTTTTCATGGATTTTCTGGCAATTCATGTGCCCACAACAACACACATGTTTGTGTAACCTGTACTACTCATCTCTCTGAAAAATATTTCCAGGCTGAATCAGAAGAATCTGAAAGAGGTCTATATTCCTGACCTACGACTTCCAAATATTAAGTTACTTTCAAGCTTTTTCTTTCCAGCTATTCAAGGGTCATGGAAAACAATGTGATTTCTGGCATTTCTTCCAAAAATGTCATCAATTGTTATGAGGTGGGTGAAAATAATGTGCCACCATTTATTTTCCCAGGTTGCTACTTTAGATTGGTAGAGGGGGGGAAATAGGCCATCACTGTGAGGATGACTTTAAACATCAAGCAGAGCTGTGATACTGCCATGGATTATTGTTTGATGTGTTCACCTTCCTGCCATGAGAATTACTCCATTTTATACAGTAGCCTGCCACCTGAGATGGGAAGTTATCTCTTCTATTACCTTTGCCTTTTGCCTGTAATGTTTCTCCATCAGCTAAGAAGTTGCTCTAGACAGCAGCAAATAGAAACCTGTGAATCATGAGACAGAGGAAAGAGATGCTGGAATCTCTGCTGCATTTTGCAAAAAAAGCATTAAGATGGTCAGAGGGAAAGTTAGAGTCAAGGCAGACATAAATTAGAAAAGATACAACTTTACTCATTACCAAAGTTGGCATTTTTAATTATTAATTTAAAAAAATTGGTGTTGTAGCATCAGTAGAATGGAGCAGTCAGAACCATGAATTTTGCTTTCATCCACATTTCTTTCTTTCTTTTTTTAACCTAAACTAGTTGGAGTTACTACTTCCAGAGTAACAGTAATATACTCTACTTGGCTGCCATGCAGCTATTAAAGGTACTGAATGTGTCATGGAAGAGTAAATGAGAGTTTAATTCATCACCACAAGCATGGCTAAATGTCCAGAGATTAAAAATCAGAGTTGTAGAACCCAGCACTCAGAGTCATCTAACTAAACTGGCAAATATTTCCATATTTTTTCTTCCCGACCTGATTTTTAAATTTTAAAATACTTTGCCATCTTACTTACAAAGATATGAATTTGGTAAGTGCTTACAACAATAATGAGGACACATCAATTTGCTCCTACCAGTACTAGCTAAAGATGGCTTGTTAGCTAAATTAGATTCCAAGTGATTCCTATTTCAACTAAGGCACACGTGAAGAAAATGCTAGTTTTTCCCTATTGCCTTTCCCTGTAATGCACTTTAGACTGTTTGCTTCATCTTCCTTTAAGAGAGAACTGGCCCTGAAAGTTGTTTTACCAGCTAGACAAGTCTTTGTTTATTCATTAAATGCCCCAGCCTCCATATTTCAGGAGATATAGTCCTACCCCAATTACACAGGAACAAAATGTCTCTGGCCACCTTAAATACTGATATATTTGTAGTTGTCATATCTCCCTTGAGCAGCAACCTGAACACTGATATATAAAGATTAGAGAATACAGAGAATCAGGAATACAGAGGTTAGAAGCAATGAAACATAACAACATAGAAAACTGACGGCAGAAAAATACCTGGTGGTCTATCAAGTCTGCCCTTTGAGGGTTTTTTTCTTTATTATTGTTTTTATTAATTTTTAATTATTATTTTCATTTATATTTTTGTTGGATAGCACTTAGCAATAGCACTTAGACTTATATACTGCTTTACAGTGCTTTACATCCATCTCTAAGCAGTTTACATTACCGTCTTTAAGAGTCAGCATATTGCCCCCAACAATTTGGGTCCTCATTTTACCCACTTCGGAAGGATGGAAGGCAGAGTCAACTTTGAGCCTGGTGAGATTTGAACTGCCAAATTGCAGGCAGCCAGCAGTCAGCAGAAATAGCCTGCAGTACTGCACTCGAACCACTATGCCAACACAGCTCCTGGATGATAGACATGTGTTTATCCCAAGCAGTAACTGAGTTTAGTTATTGATTATTGTCCCACTACCTCCACTGGAAGTTGGCTCCAAACTTCCACAACTCTTTCTGTGAAATAATACTTTTTAACATTAACTTTTGAACTTCTCTCCTGTTTGAGGTTATGCCCTCCAAGTTCTTGATTTTTGCTTAATATTAAAAATACTGCCTTCTAGAAATTGGGTATGTTTTACCAAAAACACAAGCAAGGGTCTTTGCATCATAAACAAAAGCTGGATTAAAACCAAGGTAGCTCTTAAATCCACTCGCAACAGAGATATGGGCATTTTCACATTCTAGGATATCATGCAGGACCTAGAGTAATTGCCAATGCAAACAGGTTCATCATAAGAAAAAGGGGGGACCCACAGATATTGTGTCAGACTGGTAAAATATCTCTTTAAAGTAGAAATAGGTAATATTTGCATCCAAAGGACCACAATTTACGGGGAAGGGAACAGGATGAAATAGTGTCACATCATGCCAGTAAATGGAGTAATTTTCAGAGTTTCTTTTTATTTGATAAAGGAGATGGGTTAAGTTCACCAAGCTTACCTGAAGGTTTGATGCACCTTCTTTAACTTCTTGCTTGACACTGGAAATATTTCAGCCTTTCCAAACCTCAATTCTCTTTCCTAATCCTCTACATCAAAGTGTCAAATTTACGGCCTGCAGGCCAGATGTATCACATGCTGGTCACGCCTATCCCCATTTTGCAAAAGAGAAAAAATTGGGATACATCACATGACGATGTGTCATCGTGAGTTTGACACCCCTGCTCTACATCTATTGGCTCACTACAGTAGCTGGAATTATGATAGTTCTATTTATTTGGAACAATGTGTTCCAAGACCTTGTCCAGGGTGCTGGACAATTCTGTTGGAAAATTCTGGGGATTGAGGTCCACACATCTTCAAATTGTCAAATTGAACACTACTCTGGAATCTTGGCACTGCTTTTTTGTTCTAGTTCTAGCAGATTAGACTACAGAGGGGACAGCAGACTCTAACTACAGAGAGATACTACATTGGAATTTTTATGTTATCCATTCTTCAGAAAAGATTTTTTCCACTAAAAAATAATTTGTTCACTCAGCAAGGTAGGAAACTTTTCATTCCTAGGCTATAATTGTGGAAATCACAGAGAAGCCAGTAAGTAAAACATAAACAACAGGTTTAATGTCCCAAAAATGGAACATTACCTTCTTCCCTGGTGTCTTTTTAATTGTTAAATTCAAAGTCTTTTAGAGTAAGTCTCCATAAAATTTAATGAGCTCCTCAGCTGGGCTTCAGTAATGTTCCAGGCCATCTAAAGGAATGTGTATATATCTATATCTGTATTAAAAAGAACTACTTTTGTTTGCTTGTTTGTTTTTCTTACCTCCTGAGTTTCAAGTCACTAAGTTCTTGTTATATTATTTTTACACTTATTTAGGCAGAGGGGAAAAATGGCTTGCAGAAATTCTCAAACTTGCTCTTACTTCTGAGACACCATTAGCAAATTGCAGATAACTTCATTTAATTATTGCTTCTGCCCAAATTCACTATTGCCCATAAAATGGCCAGTTTTTTCAAAGCTTGCTAACTCCATTGCTGTTGTGCAATGTGAGCAGAGGAGAAAATTGGCTTGAGAAACCAGATATTGTCTTAGCATATTCTATGAGCCAGACTGTCAGGTTCAGCTATAATAAACGTATTTGTTTAATCACAGTTAAGTACTTGTGTTTCCTTGTCCTAGGTTTAGCATGTGGGCAATCCAGCCAAAATTTAGGAGGAACTAAAGAGAAACCTATATATTCCCAGAAGCAATCAAAGCAGATAGAAAGATAGAGATACAGATACATACCTATTTCTATTTGAAGTTACACTTCTTTAATGTGCCTTTAATGTACATTCTTCATAAATGAAATATCTGTCAATGCATGATTGATATGGACACATCATTGAAGTTCCTTGGCAACAATATTTACTTATTTAATTGTATTGTGGTCATTAAGCAGTACACTTGGCAACAATATGAAAACAGTTTGGCACTGCTTTCTTCCCCAGATGTCAAGCTTGGCCAAGTGCTACAACCTTCTGTAACTCAAAGTATATAGGAAATATTAATGATTATTTTACCAAAATGTATAATTGTACCTTGACAGAATTCAGTGGGACTAATTCCTGCTATCTATGTACTACTCCAAACCTTTGGCTATGTCCCTGTAGAAAAAAATAAAATGCTCTTTAACAAAGTGACTAAATTAATGGATAAGGGAAATGGTGAACATACCGTAGTTTATTTTGATTTCAGTAAGGTTCTTGACAAAGTAAACTCAGCCTACTTCTTGGTAAGATACAGCAATGTGGGATAGACAATACACCACCAGATGGATTTACAACTGGCTGATTAACCACATTCAATGGTAATCCTCAATGGAACTATATCTAGTGGCTTGCCCTGTCAATGTTAATGGGAATGGTCTTGGATATTCTACATCTACATTGCAACTATATCTACATGGAGAGAATGCAGTGGGGTATCTCAACATTCTGTCTTGATACTCTTCGACATCTTCATAAATGATATTAAAGCTAGGATGAAGTGTGTTCCTACCCATTTGGATCAGTTTGACCAAACCGGTAGTAACTTGGTGTCCTGGGTTGCTGGAACCAGCAGCGACCCAGGCCTGCCACCCCACCCCCCCACTCCCTTCAGTGGCACCATCTTTATTTTCAGTTCTGTGCATGTGCAGAACAATTTTCATTGACAAAATGTATTTTTTCTTTTTTTAACATTTTCGTATGTGCATAACTTTTTAGGTGCAAATGTGCAACAGTAAAAAAAAAAATTGCATGATGAACCAGCAGTAATGCTGGCAGCAACCCACCCTGTGATGAATAGCTAACACCTTAGAAGATAGATTCAAGATTCTTGAACACTGGATCGTATCAACAAAATTAGGCAAGAAAAACCAAATGCACAAATATAGAATAAATGATACATGGTTCAATAGTAGCAACACTAAGAGATCTAGGTGGTCCTAGTAGACCATCTCTAAAGTATCAATCAGCAGTGAGCTGTAGCTGCCAAAAAAATTAATGCAGTCCCTAGGTTGCATCCACAGATAGATAATTTCAAGATCACACAAAGTGACAGTACTGCTTTATACTGCATTCATGAAACCACACTGGGAATACTGCAGCCAATTCTGGTCACCATAACGCAAAAAATATGTTGCAACCTTAGTAAGAGTGCAGAGAAGAGCAACAAAGATGTTAAGAGATCTGGAGGCTGAACTATATGATGAACAAATTATCTATACTAATAAAGAAAAGGACTAGGAATGATATTATAGCAGTCTTCCAGTGCTTGAGGAGCTGTCATAAAGAAGAGCAAATCTGCTTATTCTCCACAGCACCTGGGAGAAGGACAAGAAGTAATGGGTGGAGATCATTAAAATGAGAGCCAACCTACAACTAAGGAGAAATTTCCTGACAGTGAAAAAAATTAATCAGTGGAATAGGTTGCCTCCAGAAATTGTGGGTGCTCCATACTGGAAGTTTTTAAGAATAGACTGGACAGCTATTTGTCCAAAATGGTATAGGAATATGGTATAGGTATAGAGCAGGGGTTTGGATAGAAGATGTCCAAGGTCTCTTCCAAACTTATTTTTCTATGTTCTATGCTCTATCCCTGTGATGGTAAATGTTTGGCACATGTGCCACAGGTGGCATATGGAGCCCTCTCTGTGGCCACGCAAGCCGTTGCCCAGCTCAGCTCCACCACGCATTCGCATGTGCCGCTCACCGGCCAGCTGATTTTCCAGCCTCTGCTACGTATGCAGGAGATGCATGTGCATGCATGGGGATTGCATATGCACATGCATGTGTGGGAGTGGGGGTCATGAGCACATGCACAGGGGGTGGGGAAAATATGGGAGGGTGGCTCACCCCACTCCACTTTTTGTCCCAGGAGGCTTCAGGGAGGCCTGCTAGCCCCAAAGCAGGGTGTGCGGGGTCATGTGCATGTATGAGGGGTCATGTGCATGTGTGGGGAGTGGGGGTACACAGGAGGTCATGTACACATGCGCAGGGATGCGGGGCACATTGCATTATGAGTGCGGCAATGGTGGGTTTCTGCCGGTTCGCACCAGATCAGGCAAACCGGTTGGTGAATTTTACCGATCCGGTGAGAGGAGGTTCGACTGGTGGACCCCGAAGTAACTTCCAGAACACTCACTTACCCATCACAGCACGCTTGCTCCCCCGCCCATCCGCCCTAAACTAGTCTAGCCCAGCCTGCTGCTCACTGATTGGCTGGAGTCCACCCAATCAGTGAGCAGGCTGGAGGCAACCCATTTAAAAGTGTGGCGCCAATGGCCAACATTCCTCTCTTTCTCGTTACCGAGCTGATACCTTGCTGATAGTTCCTCCCTTTGCTTCACCTTCCAGCAGCTCGCTGCTTCCCTCGTGTAAGCAGCTAAGTGCAAGGGTGGCAGGAGGCTAGCTTACGCCAGCTTGCAAAAACCGCAAGCTGGTGTATGCCACAAAAGCGGTTAGGCGGCAGCGGCAGCGACCTAGTTTTCACAAGGGAAAGCGTGTACACCACACGGCCGAAAGCCCCCCGTCCCCGCTCGCCTGAACAGCAAAACCTGCCAGGCGGCGTTCTTAGTGACAACCCTTGTCCCTCCAGTCTTACCTGTCCTGCTGCCTCACTGTCTGCCTGCTCCCTGCTGCATCCATCCATCGCATCGCATCCATTGCATCCGAGAGATGCTGATTCTGCCTGCTGGTAAGTGACCCATTTTTTTTCTTTTATTTTTTAATGTATTTTAAAATAATATTTTATTTATTGTGCATAGAATTTTTTAAAATAGTTTTACTTAAAAGTATTGAGTATATAATATTTTAAAATGGTTTACTTCAATTTATTCTGTGTGGATTCTTTTTTTAAATTGTCTTAGACTATTTAAAAAAAGATTCTATCCAAAATAAATTAAAATAAACCATTTTTAAAAATTCTATACTCAATACTTTGAAATGTATTGTGTATAGAATTGTTTTAAATCATTTTATTGTAATTTATTGTGTATGGCATATTTTAATGGTTTCATTTTAAATTATTGTGTGTGGAATAGTTTGAAATGGTTACAGTAAAAAATATTATAAAATGGTAAAAATGGTTACAGTATACTATTGCTGGTACAATACCTTAAAATGGTTACAGTATAAATTATTGCTGGTGGAATACTTAACAATGGTTTTTAAGGATTTTTTTATTTATAGAATATCTTTTTTTAAATTATTTTAGAGAATTTTTATTTTTTAATTGTTTATAAAATATATTTACTACAAAAAATGTTATTCCTTTTTGCAAATGTTCTCTTTGTGATGCAATATGTTGCTTTTAAATGTTCAGACCAGGTTTATGTGTCTCAAAGTGGCTGCTTTTCTATGGGCAGGCCAGGTTGGTGCAAGGCAGCTTTGTCAGATTTCGTGTGTTTCACCCTCGTTGTTTAGGTAATTCTGAGGTGGTTGCTGGTTCTGTGAGCTTTCTGGTACTGTCCTTTATAATTTCCCACAATGCCTTGATGGTTTTTATTCCAGTGGCTTTGTCTTTCCTGTCCTTAGGGTTAGGGAAAAAACTGGTTTCATTTGCAGTCTTTGGGGGCGGGATTCTTATTTTTTGGTGTTTTCCTGGCACTGTCATAGTTTGTGTGGGTGTGTGTGTGTAATGTCCCGCATTAATAATGATCTAGTAACATTTCCTTAAATATTTTAGTGATCTTTCCTTACATAATTGTGTTTTCTTTCATACATTTGGATTTCTAATTTCTGTTTCTGTTAGCAATTGCTAAAACAAATTCCACGTGAAAAAGTATTCAAAGACTTCTTGATTTTAATTGTCAATTTATTTATTCCTGCACATTGTAATATTTATTCATTTTTATATCTCTGTTTTTCCACTGTTGTGCAAATACAATTCCAGCAGCTGCTTTTAATGTATAAAATTAAATATATATTGTACTCCCTTTCAAATAGCCAAACAAAATATTTCTGGTTTTAATTCCATATCTTGCTTTACCATTGCTTCTAGCCACTAACTTCTGAATAGCTACTTGGACTGACCTAAGTGGTGTGCAGAAGACCTGCAAACCAGTAAACCTTCCTCTGCAAGTAGCTGTCTTTATTGCTGGGTGTGCTCTGTGCTGAGTTCTTCTTTGAGATAGTAAAGTCTTGCTTCCCGTGTCTCTCCTTTGTGCAGGTTATTGGAGCAAGGTGGTGAGGTGGTGGTGCAGAAGATGCAAAAAAGGACAGTAATTTTCCTTTTCTATTATTTTTGTGCTTGTTTCATCCTAATGCAGTGCATGCAATTAAAGTCTTGCTTTCTGTGTCTCTCCTTTGTGCAGGTTATTGAAGCAAGGTGTTGAGGTGGTGGTGCAGAAGACCAACAAGGCAGTAATCTTCCCTCTGTAAGTAGCTGTCTTTATTGTTTTGAGTGCTGGTTTCATCCCAATGATGGCAATGAAAGAGTTCATTTCTGTGTCTCTTCTTTGTGCAGCCCATTCATTGGAGTCAGTGATACTGAAGACTGGCAAGGACAGTCATCTTCCTTCTGTAAGTAGCTCTTTTATTGTTTTTGTACTTATTTTAATCTTATTGTAGTTCATCCATTGGGGCAAAGAATTCAGTGACATAGTCTTGGCCACTCCCACCCAGTCACATGACTGCCAAGCCACTCCCACCCAGTCACATGGCTGGCAAGCAACTCCCACAAAGCAGGCCACATCCACAGAGTAGGTTCCAAAAATTTTTGAAACCCACCACTGGGGTGTGGGCACATATGCATGCGATTTCAGCACGCGAGAAGAATAAGGTTAACCATCACTGCTCTATCCTATTACAACAAAGCAGAATATTGTGTTAGTTGACTTCCACAACCCTCCTCTTGCCCACCTCACTGTTACCATGCTGTGATGGAGGGCCTAGGTAGAAGCCTCTTGATTCCTATACAAGAGGGTGATAAGGACCCTTTCACTGTATTAACTGAGTTTCACAACCTGCCAGTCAACTGATTCATTTTAAAAGGCATGTGTTTTTTTTAAAGTAACACTGTAAAGAGAGTATTTTGTTGAGGAATGTGAATCAAACATGAGAAATCAAAACGTATTCAGTAACGTATTATGAAATCAGCTTCAACTCATTTATTGTGTTTATCTTTTTATTTGCACAGTTTAGATTAATATCCCTAAATCTTTTGATTTTTGTCTTCTACAACCTTATATCTAAAGGTACTGCAATTGACAATTTGTATATGTAAATAAATTTAACTTCACAAGCTGCTACCATCTGGTGTATATAGAAGAGACTCATATTTTTTTCCAGATAGGAATAGAAAGGCATTTTTAAAAAGGCAAGGCTTGACTCACGCATCAATGTACATTAGTTATTATCAAAACTTACTCAGTTGATGTTAAATAGCTGAAAAGAACTGCCTCTCCTGGAAAGTATTTTTGCCTCTCTTGCTGATATCATGGATTATAAAACACTGTTCTATAGGATTTGACCTGGAAAAGGCTGTTTTTACAAGGGGTTGTCCATGAGGACTGTGTGTGTTCACTGAGCACATCCATGAGTCAGGGATCTGTGTTCCTTGGCCAAGCCTCAAGGTAACCAACAGCCACTGTACCCATCTACCATGACCGTCTCCTCCAAAACAACTGGAAATGCATACATAATGCACACTATATCAATTTTATTAACATTTATCATCAGTTGCTTGAATTCACTTTTTATTAGAATAAAATCCAGTGATCCTAAATAAATGGGATTAGATCGGTGTTAAATTATTAAATTTATATGCTGTTCATCTCACAATTGAGCAACTTTTAAATAGACTATTATTAACTTTTTAAAGGGACGCAGTGGCTAAGACTCTAAGCTTGCCGATCAGAAAGGTCGGCAGTTCAGCAGTTCAAATCCCTAGTGCCGCATAACGGAGTGAGCTCCTGTTACTTGTCCCAGTTTCTGCCAACCTAGCAGTTTGAAAGCATGTAAAAATGCAAGTAGAAAAATAGGGACTACCTTTGATGGGAAGGTAACAGCATTCCATGCATCGTCGGCATTTAGTCATACCAGCCACATGACCACGGAGACGTCTTCAGATAGTGCTGGCTCTTCAGTTTTAAAATGGAGATGAGCACTGTCCCCTAGAGTCAGGAATGGCTAGCACATAGATGCAAGGGGAACCTTTACCTTTACCTTTAAACCTTTTAAAAACCATGTTCCAGCTATTTCCCTTTTGCATAATAGAGCGGTGTAATGCAATCCAAAGAGGTATTTCACAGAACATATTAGAGTATACGAAGTACCCCTTCTTGAAGCTGTCAAGTTCTCTTGAAAGTTTGGCATGGTAACTTTGGTTTTTCCCCAGTTGCCTGCCTCATTGTGTGTATCCACAGATGTTTCACATCACTAACCATCCAAGCAGAAGTGTATGCTTATTGATGGGTATTTACACACATACAGCTGATAAGAAAAGCCTGCAAAGCAGCTTCACCAAGATGTCCAGACGATGTAACTACAGTAACACTTCATAGGGATGCTTTGCTTGTAGTAAAACACTTTCCAAAGCAGGAATATTTTTACAATTGCATTCACAATCTTCAAGAGTAAACAAACTTCTGAGTGTCTCCTCAAATCAGAAAGTTACATTTGGAATATTGCATGTAATTCCTTTTGCTTCAACTCAAGAAGGTTATGGAATAATTGAAAAACACAGTTGGGAAGCAAACACTATAGGGGCCTGAAATACACCACTATGCAGAAATGATACCAGGATTAAATCTGATGGGGAGTGGAAGACATGGTAAGAGTTGTTGTGGCAGTATGGGGGATGGGGGTGGGGTGGAAATGATACAAGAATATTGTTCTCTTTCTCTTAAGACTAAAACACTCCAATTATGATTGACAGAGGACAGACAAAGGGGGGAGAGGAAGGGATACAAATCTGGAAACACAAACTGCAGAAAAGGAATTACTTCCAGCCTAGATGGTTTTAAAAGGGCATTTGACACAACCAGGGATGAGAAATCTGCTAATACAAGACATGCTGGCAATATTTATTTATTTATCCATTCATGTGTTTTAATAATTTCTACATTGGTCATAATTCAAACACAGACAAGGGCAAAACATCAACAATTGATTATGTTAAATGCAATATAAAAGTACAAGAAATTCAAACAGTAAAATACACCATAAAACTCTGAATCAACCAGAGGAAAATGAAAGTTTATTGACTTGGCGCTGAAAAAAATGTAACCCAGATTTCCTTAAATACTTCATTTTCATAATTAAACAGTTCATATTTAAAGGGTCTCATCCTAAGGATAATGCACATTACAAATTGGTGTTAGAAAAAAAATTCTTTACTGGCCAACTTTTGGTAAACTTCTAATTAGTTTCTCTTGTATTCTCTTCCTACCGTTCCCATTTGCTTTGTGCTATTTCCTATTTCATCCTGTCTCTATTATGAGCTCCAGCCCACAAAATCTTTTAATCCTCAACTGGATTGCCACTAGGCATAAAGCAGACACTTCCCTATTGGAATTGCTGCTGGGTGCATTTTAAAACGTATCTTTTAAAAATATCTATTTTATCAGTAAGGAAAAGAAGCGTGTTAAGATTGAAGAGAATCATTCAGCCTGCCATCTGCAGAGTGCTAATTATACATACTGTTGTTATTTGTCAGGATAAGATATTTCAGAATAATATTTCGAAGCCATCTGCCGACAGCCTTATTCTCATTCTGCAGATCATCGGCAAATATACTGTCCCATCCCCCCATCACCAGCACCACCTTAAGCAACCATCTGCATTTGGTGGAAGTGGCTAAATAGAAAGCAGCTTTCTCAGAGTGCATTGTGAATGCACAATGCAACAAGGTTCCCTCTTAATGAGTTATTTTGAAATGTTTATATCTATCACTTTTTAAACAAGCCTTTAAATAGTTGAATATTGGGTATTACTTAGCTAAAATTCTCCCCAGATTGTACAAACAATCCCCATCTCACCTCTCTTACACAATTTTTCCAGCATTTGAAGGAACAGAACTCCAAAGGATCTACATGTGGAAAATTGAACTAAGTTGTGTTATTTCTGTTGATTAAAAAACACACTGTCAATCCACAGAGATCCTGAAAGTATTTTTTTAAAGGAGGAGGAGGAGGGGTGCTCCAGGCAATGGAATATTAAATTAAAAGTTAAATTCCACAGGAATCCCAACTGTACACAAAAGACACAGTTCATAAATATTATAGAATGGCAGAAGAATTAGAAGTAGAGTTCTCAAGGTGTAATTGCCAAATTTTCAGTTCTGTTGCCTTTGCTCTCCTCCACTAACAGCAGGGATGGGTAGATTTTTGTCTGGAGAGGAATATCTGATAACTTAGAGTTGGCAAATCTCTACTTCCTTTTTATCTTTTTTTTTTTTTGCAGCCCAAGATGTGTAACTACCATTGCTGAAAATGAACAAAATAGTTTCTTGCAAGAAATGCATAAACATAATAACATAAGCCTTAGAAATAGGCTAACCTTTAAAAGAAACAAACAGCCTCTAAAACTATATGCTGCTTAAAGTTAATTTTGACTAAACATATATAAATATAATAAAGTAAATTGATACCTCTTAATGTTTATTCCATCTGCTAAGGCAGAGGTGTCAAACTCAAGGCTCGGGGACCAGATCCGGCCTGTGGGGTGCTTAGATCTGGCCTGTGGGATTGCCCAGGAAGCAGCAAAGGTCTGGCCAGCGGTGCCTCTGCCATCAAAAATGGAACTCGGGAGGGCTGTAGGCAGCCCGCCTGAATTCCATTTTTACTGGCAGAGGGTTGCAGGAGGCCGTTGCAGCCAAAAACGAAACTCAGGAGCCTATTTTCTCTGGCAGGGTGCTCAGGCCACCTCAGGCACCCCCAACACAAGTGACATCGAGCTTGCCACACTCACCCTGGCCACACCCACCATGCCCCCAGAGTCAAACACAATAGCAATAGCAATAGCAGTAGACTTATATACCACTTCATAGGGCTTTCAGCCCTCTCTAAGCGGTTTACAGAGAGTCAGCATATTGCCCCCAACAATCTGGGTCCTCATTTTACCCACCTCGGAAGGATGGAAGGCTGAGTCAACCCTGAGCCGGTGAGATTTGAACCGCTGAACTGCTCATCTAGCAGTAGCCTGCAGTGCTGCATTTAACCACTGCGCCACCTCGATGCAGCTCTCAATGAAATCGAGTTTGACACCCTTGTGCTAAGGATTCTTGCATTCCTTTGCCACTATTGTCTCACTTTCCTCTGCATACCGTAGGTGCACAGAAATGCAGCATAGAAGCAGTTACCCTGATTAGGGATCTCAAGCAATGTACATATTGCTCCATTACTCAGAAAATTCCAACAGTGATTTTCTAATGTCACTGTTAATAAAAGTGTTAGAAAGCAACCTTTCTCAATCTTTTTATCAGTTAAGTATGATTGTAACCTTAATTACCACAGCAGTCCCTTTTCAATTATTTTCAGGAATAGATTCATTCCTTCTTGCCAATAATCGGGGGAGAGAGAGAACCACATGCTAGCAAAGAGGCAAATCTTCTTAGCAAGTTATGAAGTTTGAAATGATCTAAAGAATCTTCCGTAAATTTTTAAGGCAAACAAAGCATAAAAGTATTGTTAATTGCATTCTATTTTTAACATGATATTGGTCAAGAAATTCAAGATGATTTAACTAGTTACAAAAAAGCCAGCTCTATTGCAGTAAGTGACAGTGCCCTGAAGAAATAAGTTGTCGAAAAATTTATGTTGCTTATTTGAATGCAATCTCAACTCAAGGAGATCTTAAAACAAAGATGGGAAATATCTTGCTCATGTGTGTCCTGTTCCAGCCCTCAAGACTCCTAGTCTCTGCTCTAAAATTCTACTTGCCTTCTATGTCCAGACTTGTCCTTTCCCTACAAATGGGAAAAGAAGAATGCAGTTGCATCAAATTAAATCATTCTTAATGGCATTTCTGCAGAATTTTGGCCACTTCAGCCATTGTGGTATAGGGCCTCAAGCCTGCAACAGGCTTGAGGCCCTATACCACAATATATTGAGTGTTAGGTAAGCTCCCCATTGAGAGAGCGAGTGTGTTCAGAGAAGCGTTGTGAGAGCATTGTTGGAGAACACACAAACCAGCATACAGAGACACTGCAGTTTAAATAGGCTTTTATTTTCATGGAAATAGAGATATCCGAGTCCATCAAACAGTCCAAGTCATACACGGATAAGACAGTCAGTCATCAATGTCTTTCAGTTAAGGGATAATCCAAATAACATAGTCCATAATCATACAAACATTCTGGTACTCAAAGTTTGCTAGCAGTTGCAAAACTTACAATAGCTCACGGCACTTTCTAACAGCCATCTTCCAAAACAATCAGATCAGATCAACCCAGCATCTAACAAACAGAGAGCTAACAGTCATTCTGGCTCCCTCCTATGGCGATTGAGAAAACAGCAACCAATCACATTTTATAGTATGATTTAAAGAAACAGGTATAGCATTGTTACATGATTTATATATTGCCAACCCAACTGTTAGATTATATTCCTAACATTGAGGATGCTATTTGGAACCCTGACACTCTGCTTTTACTTTCCCTCTTAAGAGGGATGGAAAAGAGTGCTAATGAATTTCCATCTGGAAGAGCAGATAGGATGTGATGGCTTCTCATTCCAAAATAAAGGTTTCAAGAAGCAGGATTTCTCTCTGTGTACTTCATCTGACCTATCAGGAGAAGGGGCTGAAGTAAACTACTTGGCCTATTCTGTCAGTTGCCTATTCTGTCTTAAACATTAAAGAAATAATATTTCTTCCTACTTTTATATCTGTCATTATCTTCTTTTGATAATGTAGAATTTTAAATGAGTTTTGTGTGCATGTCTGTCTGTCTCTGTGCGTCTTTGTTCCCCATGCATTTTTAATTAGTCTGTTAGTCTCATTTGCAGCATGAGGAAAATTCAGCAAACATTTCCAGCACTTTACTTTGAGTACCTCATTTTGAGCAATGTTTATTTAATCTCTTCGTATCTGATGCAGAATAGTATGGTTACAGTATAATGGCAATAATCAGCAGTTAAAACAAGGGTGTGAATGACTGACATATATTGAATTTGTATTCGTACCATTTTATTTTGTGCTCTATATTGGGAAGCAGAATGTTTCAAGATTCACCACATCCAAAGATTCTTTCCATTTAAAACTAATTTGTCACTTTCAGCTTTCTATATTATATCTCTTCCTTTGTCAAGCTCAAGTCGTCATCCACTGAACCTAAAAAGAAAAAAGAATGCAGCTGCATCACAATGCATGAAATTTGTCCTGAATGTACAGTTTCGTGCACAAGCTTGCTAAAACACATTTTATGAGCAGTTTTCTGTAATAGAAAGACAGTTTTCTCCCTAATTCTGACTAGCATACCAATTTCTCCCTTTTTTGTTCAGGGAATCATACTACAAAAATCTGAGAAGTGCAAATATTGAAGAAAAATGCATTCCAGTTCATGCATGGATTTGGAAAATATGAATTGGTTTTACTTTTATTGAAATGTAAATTGACTGGACTTGTTTGCACACTGGAGAGCACATTCTTTATATTGTATTGCAATACAATAAAATAACCCTTCTATTCTTGCATAAGGAATATTTTATTCATTTAAAGATGGAAATATAATGGCAAACTGTAGTTTTTTCTAATGTATTTGGACATTTCATAACATCCATTTGTATTGCTGAGAATTTCATTGGATAAACAAAGTGTACTTTTCCAAATTGTGCACTGGAAAAATTAAATTGAGCACTTAATATAACAAATAAACCAAATAACATCTATGCCAAAATGCTGCTGATATGGAGTTAAGAAGACTGGAGATGAGAGATTCCATTATTTTAGTGGGAAGGACATTTTTTTTCTTTACCTGTGATGCAGCAGAAAGAAAGGGCTGCTGCAAATGGGTTCATTTGTCTTTGTATATAAAAAGGCTGTAGCCAGAATGAAAACAAAGAGGAACTAGAGACTCAGAACTTGAAGTTTGCTTGCAAAAATGTGACATTCAGTGTCTGCAATTTCCAAAAAGAAAAAAAAAGCATCTTAGGCCGAAGGAAAAAGCTTGCAATTACTGATTATTGCCCTGTATGGACAATATTGAAATATGAATGAAGGCAAATAGAAAAACCACTTAGAAATGGCAGAAACATCTAATATAATTTACCAGATTCTCTAAATGGATTGCCCTTGTGACTATGTAGGACAGATGGGGAGGAAGCTAACCATCAGACTGCAAAAACACAAGCAAGTGCTTAGATGAGAAGACCCGAACTTATTGGTAGCCTCACATTGCAATGAACAAGTACATACCATTCAATTTTGCAGTTAATAAGATTGTTGTCTGAGCAGGGACAAAAATAGCTCATCAACCAGTTCTCCAACATCCAGTCTCAGTGGACATGAGCTTTTTTCATGTCAGAAAATCCAGAATTTCATCAGAAATCCAGAAGAGAGGACACTTTGAAAATACCTATAGTAGTTAAGTCATTCTATATAAGGTGCTTAAGTTTCACCCCTAGGATGAAATACATTTCTTTTACATGTATATTTACTGCTATAACATTGCAAAACCTGGATAAATAAATTCCAGACTTCTCAACTTTAACAACCAACCCGTAAAAAAGCTGTAGTGAAAGTTTAAGCTGTTAACCTGATGCATTAAGCAAATAGGTGAAGTCGAACAAATTAGTCAAACTCAAGCATTCTAACCCACATCTTCAAAGTAAAAAGATAAAAAGTAATGAAAAAACTTGAAAAAGAAAAATAAATAATAAATTTCAAACAAACCATAGAGGGAGACCTTCTCTATATATATTCTTAGTGACAGTGACTTTAAAGCGGAATGTATTTGATGGATGCAGACCACAGCATGGGCTCTGCCTTGAAGAGGAGCCGCAGTGATTCACTAGGCAAATGAAATCACAAACATTTTCATATGACCCCATGTTGATGCTGTGTTCAGGGAAAAGAGGTGCACGTTGGGAAATTCACACCTATACATGCATAGAACTGATCACGCTTAACCCCTTCTCTACCCACTGAAAGTGGCTTTAAAAGATTTAAAGCCAAGGTGATTATTTTCCTCTCTCACCAGAAGTGTTAAGTACTTCTTTGGTAGCATTTATCTTTCTTACAGAAGAAAATTTACTGTATAACAAAGACCAAGGGTTTTGTTGTTTCAGATATTCCTGATTTAACTTTAGAGTAATTTTTTTTCCAGTTTTCCTCCTCTGAGACAGAAGCAGTGAAGGCAAATATAACATTGCCATAGTTGTAATGACTGAGGTAAAATGGTGATAGACAAGAGGAACAGGAGAGAGAAACATGCTGGCAGGCTTCTGGATAAGAGAATGGCAGTCAAAAAGAGGATAAACATGCTGGGTTAAAATATGACAGTATTACTAAAATCTCTCCACAAGGCCTGTCAGGCCTAATATAAATGTGCAAGAAAAAGAGATTGGTGATTTCTCAAAGCAAACTATACTACTTCAGATCCAGTTGAGTAGTACCACACTAATGTTCTTCTCAACTCGAAAAAGATTCTTGCAACCCTCCCCTCCAAATCAGCCTAAACTGCCCTAAACTGATACTATGTAAAGAAACAATCTTTAGGCCGTAGTAGGCAACTGAACTATTCTTCTGCCTTATCAGTTTCTTGGGGTTATAGGTGAGATTCAGTGATATCCATTTTAGTTAGAGGAAATTTCCAGAAAGGACTTATTTACATTATGGATTAATTTAGTTATGCAACTAAGCTTCTCAAGTATTTATTTGGTAGTTATAAATTACTGCTATTGTGGAAATCTGGACATGTTTATGTCCACTTTAGTTTTAGGTCATCAAGGTAACATGACTATTGTGGACAATGTTGAGTGGCCCCTTAGTGTGTGATGCCCAGAGCTGTAAACTGTGATTTAAAGTTAGAAAAAGCATGAAAAATCAACTGGATGACTTTGGGCCAGTCACTCTTTCTTGGTCCAATCTACCTCACAGGGTTGCTGTTGAGGGGAAAGTAGGAAGAGATATATTAAGTCTGTTCACTGCCTTTGGTTACTTATGAAATAATAAAGGCAGGCTTAAAATCTAGTGCATAAATAAATAATACATTTCTATACTGGATTCCCACTGCAAGCAACCAAATACTATATCAACTAAATCAATAAACAGCCTACAGTAAATGAGAATATGGTCAACAGTTCACAATCTGGATAGATTATTTTATATTTAATCCTACTGATTTATTCTTGCACAACAAATATTTTGTAATCAACCCTACCAGAGTTCAAATTATTCCCATTTCAGAATACCTTATTATTCCACAGAAATCTAATATCTGGTATACTGGAAACAGACTTTTTTTTTGGGGGGGGGTTGCTTTTCTTGCTGCTAGAGGGGCTAAAGGCTAAGCATAAAACATGGCCTCTCTTTGCAACAGCACCAATAATCTGAATTGATGGGCATTCCACCAGCAGATGTGACTGAAGAATTATGTGCAGTAGTGCCTAAAGACATTAAAGGGAGGAATTTATCTGCCAATGTGACATAGGAAAAAAAATGCTGGGCTACCTGATGCACTCCCAAGATATTCATAAGGTTTTATGAGCTTCTGCCCCACTTCACCTGACCCCAAAATAAAGAATGTTCTTAACAGATAAACCATAGTTCTTTTTCTGTTCAAAATACCAGCAACAAAATTGCAGTAACATAAATGTCAGACCACACATATGGAATTTCCTATCATGGGATTTGACCACTGTATCTAACTTAGATACATTTAACCCCAAAATTGGATGGTGGGTTTGCCTGTCAATGGCTCTTCACAATAATAACTAAAAGGGAAGTATGTCTTTAAAGGTGGCAGTATGAAATGACTAGGTTTAAAACCCAGTGATCAAACATATATTTCTCAGAACATTCTATAGATGATCTACCAGCCTTCCTCCCTCTATATAAAAGTATTCAAGGAAACACAAGGATCACCCATAATTAAATGTCTCATCTGAGAGATAATTGGTCCAAAATCATCCAGTTGGCTTCACATTAAAGTTAGGATTAGAGTCTGAGTGTCTTTAGTCCAATTCAATATTCACCCCTATGCCATGATAATTAATCCACAGCATCCTCCTTTAAATTGGTTATTGATAAACAAATGACTCTCAAAAGGAAATTAGAATGAGGAACTCTTGAGTAAAAATCACCAGGGTTCAGCTTTATCTGCTGTGATTTTTGTGGTGATAGATTTAAATGTCTTATATACATACATACATACATACATACATACATACATACATACATCAGTGGTGGGGTTCAATTTATTTTACTACTGGTTCACTTGTGCATGCACGCACACACTTGTATGCGCAGAAGCATCTCGGTGGGTGGGCGGAGCCTCCTGCCATTGCCACTACCGGTTTGCCCAATCTGGGGCAAACCGGCAGAAACCCACCTCTCATATATTGGCAACAACTGCAAGTTAACTCAAGTTTTTTGACAGTTTTAGTTGGTTCGTAGACTATAGATTGTTTTTCTATTATTCTCTTCCATGTTCTATCATAGTAAAGTACTACAATTCTCAGTTCATCCCACATGACTTCTGTAATTCTGAATAAGAAGTCATTCTTGAAGATATATTTGGCCATTGGGTTCTTTTTGATTGCCAGTTTTTCTCAGGACAAAGTAATAAATCTGGAAACATATCCTGCACTCAGGAACTAATAGTGGATGAGTCAAGAAAAAGGTTCAAATAAGTAAGGCTTAAGGCCTTAAACAAGAAGGCCTAATCATAAGCATCAATCCCAGAAAAATGTAATTGTCAAGTCTGATACACTGTATATAACAGTCCCCAGATTTGAGATCTATAACTTTTTCTCCTGACCTTACTTAGTATGAGTAGGGTGCCTGCACCATGTTTTGATAACATTAATGTCTGATTTTTTTTTCTTACTTTCAGATTTGGTAGATTCATCCTTCACACTGATCCTACATTAATTGCATTGACTCTTGAATCTTGAAAGGAATTATTTTAGGTGATTTTTATAAATATTTTATAATTATAGATAAATATAAAGATGAAATAAAAATCTGAAAACAATGACTGCAGTATGAATGATAGAAGTCATTTTGTTTTGTTGTGTTTTGTTTTTTCAAATATGGCATTAGCATAGCAAATATTTTGATTCAACATAGAGTAATCCAAGATAATTGTAAAAATATATACGAACAAGACTTTCATTTATTGACATATTTAGAATGCTCATGGATTTATACTCTTTCTATATTTCAACATATTTGTTTCCCATATCTCTTTCTTTAACTAAGTGACTGGTGCCTGGGAATAACTTGTGAAGTTGTACTCTTTTAGCTGTTAAATTCTATTCCTTATAGTTCATTCAGTCTGTTTTCTGTGATTCTATACATTCCTACAGAGCTCTGAAAGCACTGAGCCTTGAAATGAGAATACCAGAACAATGAGTAGAGCTTTTCTAGATTGATCTCATGTCTGTACTCCTTAAAAAAAACAGGCAAAGGACAACAGCAATCATCAACATAGATCTGACACTTTTTCTAACCAGTGGGAATACATGTGGAAAATTGGCACATTAAACATAAGACACTGCCTTATGCTAAATCCAACCACTGATCTGTTTCCCTCTGTTGCTATGGGAGTAGCTAGGCAGTCTTTTAAGTCCGTAATTGGTGTGGTCAGAAAATAAGGAAGGTTAGGCACAAAAATCCAATCAGTACATAAAAAAATACAAACAGATTCCAGGATAATTCAGAGATCAAGAACAACTTAGATAGATGAAAATTCCAGCTTTGACTACTGAACATTGGAAGATTTTAAGAACTTACAATATCACACTCAAGGCAAAATGCTAACAATTCTGGCCATCTGGTGAGGATTCTTTTCAATTATATTCTAGTCCAAGTACTCTTTTATTCATAATGAAGACTGTTTTTCTGCCAAAAACTTCTCCACTGGACTTGACACTTCTCTACTTGTATTCTTGTCTCTGAATAATGCTTCAAATTCATTTACTAATTCACACATGGAGGATTCTGTTAGGAAAAAAGTTTATAAATACAACAGGAACTTCTGAGATTTAGATTGCTTGTTTCAAGTTGTTTCAGAGAAGGCTGCACTTCTGATAAACATTTCAGAGAAGGCTGCACTTCTGATAAGCAAATCAGCTGAAGATACAGCTACAAATTCTGGACTGCAAAAATCCAGAGCACCATTGCATGATAGTAAAGTCATATATAAAGCCATCAATTTTGCTGATTTAGATCTGTTGAAACTTTCCAGCAGAGGGAAAACTATCAAAGAAGCTGAAGTAAGATGAAGTAAGATGAATAGCAAGGATCAAGCTATACTGTTATATGGACTTCCAGGGGAGACATAACTGACTAAACATAACTCCAAAGAGCAGAGATCTCAACCATGGCAAAGTCCATAGAACCAGCAAGCTGACCAATCCTTCTGAACTTCTCTGGACAAGGAGAAGATGGGAGGTTACCCTTATGTGCTGTATATGGCTAGTCCTTGTGAGGAGCCCTCAGAACATCAGTTTCCCATGGGTTTGAGTGCTAAGAAGCAAAGGGATCAAGGGATCTTGCTCACAACCATGGCAGAAGCTTTTAACCTACATGGTTTTGCTAATCTCATTTTCTAATCACTTTCAGAAATTGCCTATTTAACTCTCATAAGGTTATTAGAGGCCTTTGGAATGGCATATTTAAAAAGCCACCTGGTGAGTTGATCCTTCCATGTCCATTTTTTCTCAAGACCCAACCTTGACAATATAAAACTTTTTGCCTCACAACTTCTCATCATCATTATATTCTTTACTAATTTTCTAAGGTTTTGGTATGAGCAATCAAATACTTTTTATCTTTATTTTTTGCCATATGCACATATAAATACTTGAAACATATATATTCATTAAACTTATATTGTTCTAATTCATTCGGTCTTCCTTTTGGGTAAAGTGGACAGAAAACATGATTAGATGAGCTAAATTCATTTTATTGTAAGGCTATATTAACATAATATTGCAGACTTCTTGCCTCCACTTTTAACCATCCGATCAGTTAGGATTGGTGCTTCCTAAGTTTCTTTATCCCACTGTTAAGCCACTGGGGGCTCCTCCCTCTCCTTTGTGATCATTCCTTAGGCCGCATCTCTTTTCCTTATCCCCCGAGAATATCCATACATTCCATTACACCAAATAATCCATTTTCCCCCATTTTCTTTTCTCATTCTCATCCATCGATTCATCTCATTAGACAGAATAATTTTTCCCCTGGATCATGTTCATTCAGAGTGTTATGCAATTTTCTCAAAAACTCATCTGTGTTCTTTTCATAACCAGATTCACTAGAGTGTAATATAAAACTATCTCCAACCTATGAATTTCTGTTTTCATATGCAACAAAAACAATCTAAATCACACCAATTTAGACTTTATTTCAATTGCTTTAGTCTTTTTATTTACAGCTAAAACTACCCCTGTACTTCTATGAATGTATTGTATTCAACTCTACTTCACAAGATCAGACAATCTTTATTCAGCTCTACCACATTTTCTCTATGATTTTCCCAGTTGCAATGTATGGCTGTGAAAGGCTGAGCACCAAAGAATTGAACTATGGTGCTGGAGAAGACTCCTGTGAGTCCCTTGAACTGCAAGGCAATCAAACCGGTCAGTTCTAGAGGAGATCAACCCTGACCTGAAGATGAAACTCAAATACTTTGGCCAGCTAATGAGAAGGAAGGACTCACTGGAAAAGATCCTGATGCTGAGAAAGATTGAGGGCAAAAGAAGAAGGGGGCAACAGAGAATGAGGTGGCTGGATGGACTCATTCGAAGCAGTAGGTGTGAGCTTAAATGGACTCCAGAGGATGGTAGAGGACAGGAAGGCCTGGAAGAACATTGTCCATGGGGTTGCGATGGATTGTACACTACTTCGCAATTAATAACAACAAAAATTTTCTTTTTATTTTACACATAGCATATCTAATTCTCTTTCTTTCATTGCATTAATTAATTCATGCTCTTTATCATTTATTTTTCCAACATTCTATATCAAAACCTTCCATATCCAATGGCCGTCTTCAGGTCAGCCTAAAAATATTGGTCTTTGTTGCCCATCATGACCTTGGTTGTTCAAGGCTTTTACATTCTTTAATGTTTTGACATAACAGAGACTGTGGTATTGTCTGGTAATCCCCTGCTAATGCTAAGGGCAGTACACTTTATTTTGGCACATTTTGATCAGTATACTACTACATGCACAATCAAAGCCCAGTTTTGAAGCATGTTCACTATTCAATCAAATTAGAGAGATAGAGATTTTGCAAATGGATTCATCTTTGTAAATGCACTACTATTTATGTAGGTTTGGACAATTATATAATTACATGCAAAATATTGGTCCTTTTAGTTTTAGGTTTTTCTATATTACAATTATATTTATTGTTAGAGATGTTGCCCATGGAGGAGGAGCTGGGGCAATGGACTACAGTGAAAAAAAAGTTTCCCAAGAAGGAAGGAATTGTTCTACATTGGGCCTTGACCTTGGATTGACATTTATGCAAAGATGCAAACATTATCTTTAAAGACACAGGTTCATCACCTGTAACTAAATATTGATTTAGTTACACTAAGGTCCCAAAATGAAAGTTTGGTGCAGTGGTTAAGGCATCAAAGTAGAAATCAGGAGATCATGCATTCTATTCCCACCACAGGCACAAAATCATTTGGGTGATCTTAGACTGTCTTTCTCTGTCAAATCTAGGAAACAGGCAAGGTCAAACCATTTCCAAATATTTTGTCAAGAAAACCTCAGGGACTGATTCAGGCAGTTGTCAGGAGTCAACACTGATTCAAAGGCACCAAAACAAAAAATAAACACAAAAATATTCTTAACAGAGATATTGAACCTAAAGCCTTTGCATTACTGACTTATGACTCCTCTCCTCTTCTCCCTTGACAGCAGTGCCAATTAGTGTTTTATGCAAGGCTATGTAACACAGGATCTATAGCTGAAAAATGGTAAGTAGCATCAATGATGAATCCATCTCCTAATGCTAATACTGACTTCATCCCATACTTACACAAAGGCACCTTCATACAGCTTAGTTGCCAATTCTTGACATCCATCATTTCCATAAAAGAATGCGGCATATGGATAGGATCCAAAAATGGATCAGGGGTGAAAAAAAATGGATGGATGAAGAATAATATCTATTTTGCCCTATTAATTTGATATTCAGATTGACCTAATTGAAAATAAGTTAATACAACGTAGCTAAGAGCTGCCACAAATCAGCATTCTATAAAAGATTCAGTAAAAGTCGCTTCTAGGGAAGAGTTACTATTTTCAGGAATGAAAATGTTCAATTAATGATATGCAATATACAGTAATGCTATTTGAGAAGGAAGGGAAACACTTTCAGTTCAACTTGAATGATATGCAAAATTTCATACAAGATTAAAAATATGTACTTCGCTCCTAGGAGAGATAGAATTATCTATTTTAGCAAAAACATTCAGTTGAACATCCTATTCTGAGATATGCTTGACTAATAGCTTCTAATGTCCAGAATATTTTTATTCAGCACTGGTTATTGATGTTTTTTCTCCCACATATATCTGTAGCCTGGACTGAAATTAGAATCAGTGTAAATAAAAATAATAGAGACTGATTTCACAACTTTCTCTAAGCAATAATATTAAGTACCTGAAATGTGTTTTTAACTGATGTTTTTATATATACTCTGTACATTTTATGATTATTAGCTGTCCAGAATTATTGGTTAAGGTGGGCAGCCATATAAATTTGGTAAATAAATGAATGTGGAAGGGAGGGAGGGATTAGTTTGATGTATATCTGTGATTTTGCACCTCTATTCTTCATTACCACTACCACCTTAGTTTAAATTTTTAATAACTACTTTTCAACAATGGCCATCATCATTCATTTCAGGCATAAATGAAGTGATAAATTAAACAATGGCAAAATAGAGAAACTAGAGCAAAGTTGCTGATTCACCAATTTTGTTTGGGGTTTTTCTCAAGCAGGTGAAATGGAGAATAAGAAGCAAGTCATAGCAACTGGCTATGGAACATCCAGCGAAAATATTTTATTCCAGAGACTCCTAAAACCTGGAGCCAACATTGAATGGCTGCCCCTTCACCAATGCCCCACCATGAATGAAGCAAACCTATGGCTTAAGATACAGCTTCAGAAGAGGGTCATCCTTATGTCTAAGTGAAGAAAAGTCATGACCTTTTTTCATGTATTCTCTTGATGATCTCTTCTCTTTGAACTTTAGAGAGTTCTTGCAATTCTATCTCTTCATTGTGATCTCATCTGACCCTTCTCACTCCCCTCAGCCTTGCTAGCTGTTCTTCCTCTTAATTAGCTTATGATAGCAGACAAGGACAAAATACACCCAAATGCTTCCAATTAGAGTTCCCTTCTTCCCCTCCCCTTGAGCCTATTAATATATCATGAAGTCGAATAACTCTAATCAGGACAAACTAGTAATTAATATTGTAAGTAAGCTGCCTATTATGTGTGTGTTTAACAGACAGGTGTTGGAACAGATGTGGCTGACTGCCTCCTGGTTGCCATGGAAACCGAAACATTCCCAGCTCAAATAAGTTATCCAGGTATAGAAAGAAGCTCTCTTTGGGGTTAGAGGGGAGGAAGAATCTTTGGTCTTAAAAAGAAAGCAACATCAGTAAAGCTTCTCATGTACAGTATACATCTTGTAAAGTGCATTTTTGTTTGGAGTTCAGTGAATTTGAACTGGGTATTTTATGTGATCTGACATGGGGACTTAACCTCAGAATTAACCTGGAATTTATATTTGGCCAGGCATCAAAAAATTCATCAAGCAGGTAGGACTAGATTGGAATAAGAATGGGTCACAGTATTTGGATCTGGTGGCAAGCAGTCAGAAGCCTTTTTAGAGGATCCAATCTGGGTTGGTTACTGGGACAAGAGCTTTACCTTACAAGCTTTCAGACTCACGTGGGACCTATTCTTAGAAAAATACTGTTGCATCAGAATGTCTGCTTTAAGTTATTCTATAAGTGTAGTATTTATAGACTGAATGTCTGGTCCCAGAGAGCGATCCAGATTTCATCCCGCAATATTATTATGGGATACATCTATTTGCCTTCATTTGGAAGTCTTTTAGTTGGTCAGGCCTATAATGAGAAATTTAGCCATCTCTCTGCTCAACAGACAAGTACCTTCTGATTATTGGACTCAAGTTCCTGCAACTGACCTTACAACTTCAGTTTGGAAAATATCCATTTCACTTTACCTAAATCAATTTCTCTTTAATAAGATCTATATAGGATATGGCTCTCTCAAGTTACTCTCTCACACAGATCACCGCCAAATAATTTATTTCAATTGATTTAACTATTTTCAACTGATGGATGAAACATTTGTTAAGTACCCTCTCAATATGGCCCAATTCTGTTTCTTTCATTATGCATTTCCAAAGGAAAAAAATCTTAGATTGTGCTTCCTTTGTGTACTGTCTAGCCAGCATCCAGAAAGCCATCCTGCTTCCTTCAAATTTATCTTCCTCCATCACTACTTGTTCTTTATCTCCTTCTCATAGCATGTTTTGCACTTGTGAAGTTACTATTGCCACAAAGAAAGCAGTTCTCTGTGAAATCCATACGCATTCTATACAGGCACTCAAAAATAAGGTTTTCAAATATTTATTTAAAATCCAGCCATTCCTGCATGTAAATTCATGTCTAAACAGGAAATTGTTCTTTTTATAAAGAAGCAATGAACTCTGAATCACTAACTAATAACTTTTAGTTATTAAATCCTCTTGAAACATACTACTTCACATTATGCAATAGATAAAGATCATGAGAAAATCCAAATGTCAGTACAAAAAAGCCAAGCAACAGCTAATGTTGCCAAAATATGAAGGATTTATTCATAAATATTTTGGATAATATCCCTTTATCAAGCAACACATAAATTGACAGGAATTTAGAAATTAAAAGAGTGTCAAAATTCCACTGGATGTATTTTAACAATAGGTTAAAGTTTGGACAAGTCCATTTGCAGTAAAATTAATAATATATGTCAAACAATGTCCTTCAAAAGTACATATTGTATTTCTTAACATAGGCTGAAAAGCTTTATTTCTCTGCTATAAGGATATAAAAGCCTCTTGTGATGCAGTTTATAATCCAGTTTGCTTTTTGAGGAGCTCTCAATTCCTGGGACTCTTGACTAGAAGGACGCTACATTCACATGGACCCTCCTCTCTGTAGGTAGAAAGAGAGGGAGGGCCATAGTCAAGAAGGCATATTTACTCTTCTAACTGTGACAAGGTAAATCTCCCATCCAGTGGTGGGTTTCAAAAAAATTTGGAACCTCTTCTGTAGGTGTGGCCTGCTTTCTGGGTCCACTGGTGGAACCTCTTCTAACCGGTTTGGTAGATTTGATGAACCGGTTCTACCGAATAGGTGAGAACTGGTAGGAACTCACCTCTGCTCCCATCATTCCTTGTGTCCTCATATTGAGAGGCAAGAAGAAATCATGTCAGAATAAGTTCAAGGAAACTTAGCTCTTCTGCATCCAAATCTCTCCCATTCCCTGAAAAGTCTTAAGTAAATGGGGAAAAGGTGAACTCACACTGGTGTCAACTGGAATGAAATTGTAACAGATACAAGAGATAGAACAGCTGCAAAATAACCTCTTCCCTTGACTGATATAGGATGGTAGCAACTACCTCACAAATTCTCTACCACCCACAACATTTCACCAGAAAACTCTGGAATCTGTCAATCAAATATTTATGTGTGTAGTTTTATGTATACACACACAAACATATATCTAGGAGAAAAGTCAAAAGTTGCTAAGGAGAAAGGTGGGATTTAGTCCTCCAATATTCGTCTCTCTACTTTATACAATACAATACAATAGCAGAGTTGGAAGGGACCTTGGAGGTCTTCTAGTCCAACCCCCTGCCTAGGCAGGAGACCCTATACCGTTTCAGACAAATGGCTATCCAACATCTTCTTAAAGCCTTCCAGTGTTGGGGCATTCACAACTTCTGGAGGCAAGCTGTTCCACTGATTAATTGTTCTAACTGTCAGGAAATTTCTCCTCAGTTCTAAGTTGATTCTCTCCTTGATTAGTTTCCACCCATTGCTTCTTGTTCTACCCCAGATGCCTTGGAGAATAGTTTGACTCCCTCTTCTTTGTAGCAACCCCTGAGATATTGGAACACTGCTATCATGTCTCCCCTAGTCTTTCTTTCTCTTAAACTAGACATACCCAGTTCCTGCAACCGTTCTTCATATGTTTTAGTCTCCAGTCCCTAATCATCTTTGTTGCTCTTCTCTGCACTCTTTCTAGAGTCTCCACATCTTTTCTACATCATGGCAACCAAAAGTGAATGCAGTATTCCAAGTGTGGCCTTACCAAGGCATTATAAAGTGGTATTAACACTTCACATGATCTTGATTCTATCCCTCTATTTATGCAGCCTAGAACTGTGTTGGCTTTTTTGGCAGCTGCTGCACACTACTGGCTCATATTTAAATGGTTGTCCACTAGGACTCCAAGATCGCTCTCACAGTTACTACTATTGAGCAAGGTACCACCTATACTGTACCTGTGCATTTCATTTTTCTTGCCTAAATGTAGAACCTTTCTCTTTTCACCATTGAATTTCATTTTATTAGATAGTGCCCAATGTTCAAGTTTGTCAAGATCCTTCTGTATCTTAAGCCTGTTTTCTGGAGCGCTGGCTATTCCTGCCAGCTTGGTGTCATCTGCAAATTTGATGAGTTCCCCATTTATTCCCTCATCCAAATCATTGTTGAAGATGTTGAAGAATACTGGACCTAGTCAGTCCAGAGCCTTGGAGTACTCTACTGCATACTTCCCTCCATGTATATGCAGTTCCATTGAAGACTACATGTTGAGTGTGGTTGGTCAGCCAGTTACGAATCCATCTGGTGGTGATGCTGTCCAACCCACATTCTTCTACTTTATCTAGTAGTAGGTTATGGTCTACCTTATCAAATGCCTTACTGAAGTCCAAGCAAACTATATCGACGGCATTCCTCTGGTCCACTAATTTTGTCACTTGACAAACCCATGTTGGCTTTTGGCTATTACTTTGTTTATTTCTAGATGTTTGCTAATTTGTTGCTTGATTATCTTTTCCAGAATCTTTCCTGGTATTGATGTCAGGCTGATAGGTCTATAGTTTCCTGGATCCATGTTTTTCCTTTTTTGGAGATGGGAACCACCTCAGCTCTTTTCGAGTCCTCTGGCAGTTCCCCGGTGCTCCAGGATCTCTGAAAGATATAGTTCAGTGGTTCTGAGATTTCATCTGCGAGTTTCTTCAGAACCCTGGGGTGTAATTCGTCCGGTCCTGGTGATTTGAACTCATCTAAGGTAGACATGTGCTCACTTACCATTTTCTTCCATATTTCAATTTGTGTTCCTAATCTGATTTTTGTAGTGCTGTTTTTGATAGGTTGGACTGTTTTATCCCTTTGTGTAAAGACATATGCAAAAAATGAGTTAACTAACTCTGCTTTCTTCCTGTTGCTTGTCACCTTCTTTCCACTTTCTCCCAGCAATGGACCATTTGTTTCCTTAAGCTTTTTCTTGTTTTTAAAATGTTGGAAGAAGCTTTTTTTGATTCAAATCAAATTTTCTTTGATTCTTTTGATTACCAAGAAATCTTGTACAGATAAAATCCCAAGATGCAGGCTGGCCAGAGAGTGTGACTATAAAGCATCAATTGCCCAAGAGTGAAAGCACATATATAAAGGTGAAGCATTTCCTTTATTAACTCTAGAGTAATTCTGTGAGGCTTTGGCAATACGTATTGCTAATGCATCTTTGTAGCTGGAAGAGATGAATGGCTTCTCTACTGAAATGCTGCTTACCTATAAACAACCAGTACATCCTTTCAAATAAAGTATGTTTGTTACAGCTCCAGGTTATCTCCTTTCATTCAATGGGCATTTTGTATTTGCTTTTCTTTAATCAAATGACAACTTTTCACAAAATTATTTACTGCGAAGCAGTACATTCTACCCATAATTGTTTCCTCATTAGTCTTACAATATTTTCCTTCATCTTACATAGCCATAACCCCATACTACACAGAGGCAGATTCTCAGCAATTAATTAGTTTTCAATCCTCAGCAAGTAATTAGATTCCAAACTAAATAGCAACCGCATCATTCAAACACTTCTTCCAAAGGTTAATATTCTGGATGAATCAACTGGATTGACTTGGGATTTAAAAGATCTTACTATAAGGTTTTTGGGCCGCTGTAGTTAAAAACACCGCAGTGTAGTAGCAAGTTGATGTGAAAAGCAGGCAATCCACCACGGAGAACAAAAATACATTTTGCTTTGAATAGAGCACATCTGGTCTGATTCTTATAACAGAGGAATGGATAGTGGTCCCTGATGCCTCTTGAACCATTTATGGCATTCACCCATCCAAAGCACTATGTGTGAAAAGTAGTTTTACACAAGATATACCAGAATCCAAGCACTTCAGTCTCCAATGCACAGTCATTCATTCAGTGTGGAGCATTGCAGAAGGAAAGAAGGAGGACATTTTATTATTATTCACAACTTTATCTTCTAATAATTTTTCCAAATTTTAATCCCATCAACAGAAGCTGAAAAATGCTTTTTTCACAGACTGGCAAAAATAAGCAGCAGGCTTTATTTATTTATTTATTTATTTATTTATTTATTCACACACACACACACACACACACACACACACACACACACACACACACATATATATTGTATTTGTGCTGTAACAAAGGCAACAGTAAAAATATTAGGTTTCTGTCGTGATGGACTCTTGTGACGAGCCGATAGACAGATAATGGGCTAATCTATTATGGGGAGTCGTTATGTTGAAAGATGCTGCAAATCTAAGCATTTACTTATTTAGAAATAAATTGCACTGGGAAAAAATGGCTTTCATTTGCGTAGACAATGTTAGTGTTTTCTGTAAGTCTGAAAATTTCTCCAAATCAAGAATAGGTAACTTACTGGACAACAAAAAGTGTTGAAAAGTAAAGTTCCATATATTTTTGTTTGGAGACCTATAAATAATCATAATTAACATGAAAGCACTTCAAAGCTTAAATTATGGTTGTGAAGCATAAAAACATGAGCATTGTAGATAGAGAAGTGCATGTCCTGACTTCTTGCACTTTTGATTACTCATTGGTGCCTACATCTCAAAAAACCTCTGATAGACTGAATAAAATATGTATGTCAAACTGCAGTGTATGATTCTGATGGTCAAAGGTAATGATGGCAATAATAAATTGAAAACAATAATGGCATAAAATTCATGATTAATATGACAGATTGTAGACTAGGACTCGCCATGTTGTCTATTCTTTGGGGACAATAAGAGCAAAATGAAGTAATTAATAGGTTTCCTAGGTTAGATGCTGCAGTTACAACCATAGAAGCAGCCAGACGTTGGATTGCTGCTTACTAGTTAAACTGAATACATTTCAGTTTATTCAATCTGAGAATATAGACAGAGTTTTGAAGGAGTGAAGACAGCTACAATTATTCTCAATCACAATAAAAGCAGCTACAGTGAAGTGGCTAAAAGGGTGATGAATGAGTCCAAGTCTCGTGTCTTGAAATTTTGATTCTTCGATGTTTGAAAAAAAGATGTGCTAATTCAATTGTAGGAAAAGTCTTCTTTAATCCCAATCATGGTGACATTTCTAACCAAATGAAATATTCTGGCATTTGACACAATGCTTGGAAAGATGGTTTCTTTCTTCATCTAGAATTATTTCAAAATGAGTTTTAGGTTGGATACTGGAGTCAAGGTAGTTTTCCTCAACTTGCTGGCTGATCTACTGTAATAATTAAACACAGACTATGTATAACTGAATGTGGACTGAACTGTTTCAAAGTTTTAGCATTAGCCAGTGACTAATGGCATCTTTCTCCCAGGCTTCTATTTCTCTCCCTCCCTCACATTTACCTGAACTATGACTTAGTTTAATTAACATATATAGATGACATTTATCTCTCCTCCTTTGTCTCTCATTCCATGATGATTCTCAACCATTGATTGGAAATGGTGATAAATTGTATGTAGGCTAACCTGACTATACCCCATGAAAATAAAGACTGAACATTTTGCTCATTCAGAGCTAGATGAATAAATGCCAAAATGTCTATTCCTGCCACACCTTATACTAAGTATAAAGAAAAGCAAAGGTGTTCATTATGCTATGGAAAATACAGAAGAATGCAACCGAGGTTGCCTTGCGTTATTTGGATTTTTGCAAGGTCTATAGTTTTTATAGCCCAATCAAGATCTTTCAAAGAATAAAGAAAGTAGTTCTAAACAAGTCCATTTACTATCATACTTAGTCATAAACATTAAAAATCAGAGTTCAGCTTTTCCTTAGCATTGAAAGAGAGCTGGCAGTACTGGTTCGGATCATGCTAAATGCAAAGCAAATTTAGCAGGATATGCATTTAATATATTATGATCATTGTTATTATTGTTGATTGCATCATCAGATGTATAGATAAAATTTTGCATTTTTATCCACCTCTTGAGCCTTTCCCATAAACCTGGGGTAGAGAGAGGTTGATGGAGTTAAAAGTATCATTATATAATGTAAACTGTTCCAAGCTGTTCCTTTTGCAATTGAGCAATGGTGATTTTGTTAATGCCAGTGGTATTACCCCTTTGCAATTGGGGGAATTAAGAAGTTTCAAAGGGAGAAACAGAGATCTTTTTAAAAAACTCAAAATGTTTAGCCTTTTAAAAATTTATTTTATAGGACCTCAGGCAAACAGAAAGAAAACACCCATGGGCTATCTTTGCTTTAGATCATCTCTTATTTTTAAAACTCAAGAAAACTTTGTACCCGGCAAACTGACAGAAGCAATCCAATAGCAGATCCCACAAGAGTCCCAAATTAAGTCAAGTAAGACTACATATAATGCAAGGTAGGATGTACTCCCATACATCCAAATCATACAAATTCTAGTTACAACTTCAAGCTCATCCCCTCTTCTATAATCTTCAGCTAAAGAGTTGAGTACATAGCACATCTGTGTAACACTAAAAAAAAGAATGTACCACAGATAATGAAGGGAGTGGGGAGTATGCTATCATTTACATAGTTATTGTATGGAACCCATATGTGAAACGTTGAAATAGGAACAGCTGACAATGAGGAAAAAGAAGGATATATGTTGCAAGGAAAGCCTTTTCTTTAACCTGGTATTGTTGTATAAGGGTATTCATTGTAGGTTTTCATTTGAATAGGCATGGATGGAATAGGACACTAGCAAATAGCTTATGTAATAACTCATATTACACCAAGGACAGACTTTAAGACTATTTGTAAAAATGTCCTTGGCCTCCTAGCTTGGTCCTTATTTCATCCCAGGTTTTGCAGATGGAATCTGGTCCATATCTCATTGATGTATGTAGATTGCCACACTTCCCACATTTAGCATCACAACAAGTTTGAAGCCATAGGAGTCAGATTTGGTCAGGAAGGACTAAAGAATGGAAAGAGTTGGTTATTAGAAAATATTGGAATTGTATCTTCTTTTCAGTCAAAACCTCTGAGCATCACTCAACAGCAAAAGGGTAACAGTGGGAGGTACAGAATGTGCTGTCCATTGTGCGACATCTTTCCTGGTCTTAACATCTGTCCTTGGTGTAATATGAGTTATAAAAGAAGGGTGACAGGATAGTATCTCCCTGTTCTAATTTGTCAGCCATGCAATTCTCCATGAAGTCGTTGTTATTAACATTACTATTTTTTCCTGCAATACATAGAAAAATGCAAATATTTTACATAAAGTCATCATAGCTGAAAAGAGTCGATCTTAAAAAAAAGTAAAACTATTCTATTCCATTTCCACTTTCACTTGATTTTTCTTCTCAATAGTATTTTATGGCCATTGATTACACTAAAGTCTTCACTTCATTTGTATGTTGCAGTAGAGGGCAGGAAGAATTCATATGGGGAAGACGGATTCTCTATAGCTATTGTAGACTTCTGTAAACCCTTCCATAGTGGTGCAACTATAGGAGCAATAGCCCTCACACCTGAACCACAGAAACAACAAATTGCATATGAGACTATTGTTATAAGTACATAAACTCATCATCCATGGGGAGTTTACGTTATGGCAGCTTCAGGGCAGATTTGTATGACCCTCTGAAGAAGCAATAAGTAAGTATTAAATTAGATATTACATTAATATAGTACATAGAGTGAAACTGATCTGTACTTTTTTATTTCCTAGTAATCACGTGGTAACTTGGCTGGGCCCGAGTTTATTTTCTCACTCCTCTTTAACCTTATGTGTACATGGAAGGAATTCAAAGCTTAGCTCACTCCATTTGCACTCAATGGCCCCAAGTATAGATTAGTATTCCCACATCCTTACAAAAACTAAAACAAAATATTGATGTAGATGTAGATATAACAATGTATAATTTGACCCAGGATTTCTTCCCTTGCCTGGAAGTTTTTAGGCTATAGAGATGTGGATTGAAATAATGTAAAATATAGTGTTGGTGCACATTCTTAAATGGCCTTTAGACAAAACAAATGTTTATTAATAAAAAGCAGCTTTTAGATTGCCCATAACAGTAGTGTTAAATATCTGAGACACCTCAATGGATTTTAAATCATTCCTACTCTTTATCTTTCATAATGTTTTCTTATTACAGCCCATCCAATTCATCTTGTAACTAGCCTGAAACTAAAGCTACAGGATGCTAAAATGAATGCATTATTAGATAATGGGATGCACTTCTCTGTATCTAAAATATAGAGAAATAATTCCCTAAGGCTGATGAACTACAGCTACAACCCACAGCTAATTTATTTTAATGCATACACATGGTTTAAAATGTATAATATTCTGGCTGAACAAGGCAAGCTTAACCTTGACTGGATGATTATAATTTCAGAATTGACTGCCCAGCTCAGGCCATGCCTAAGGGAAAGTTTTGTTATCAAAGACATTGTTAAAATAAGCACCCTGTGTAATACGGTTTCTGCTTTATGAGGAAATTATTAAAGATAGGGCTGTCCACACAGCTGAGAAGTCCCTGTGGTAGCTGAAATATGCTAGTGGCTGGGATCCCCAAGTTTTAAAGGTTTATAAATGCTGGGTTCCATAAGAAATGGAAATAACTGGTTTGATAAACAGCTTACTATTCATTTTGAAATGAACAAAGCTAAGGGTATAAATCATTTAAAACAGGAGTAGGGACTTTGTAATGTTGGATTTACTGATAATTCTCCCTGTGATATCTAGCTGTTTGTCACAGTTTTTAGACAATTAACAATAATATTATTTAACAATACTCTCTAGCAGGACCAAATGGCTAAGTTAAAAAGATGGTTGGGTAACAAAAAAAAAGAGTTTTTAATGTTATCATTGAAAGAATGTGAGTTCTGTCCCATTTTGGGGCCGAATATATTCTTGGAAACCCCCAGGATTAGAATAATTGACTGTTTTTATGTATATATACTGTTATAATTATTATAATTATTGTTGTTGTGTGAGTTAATACTGTTATTATTTAATATTTGAATCTACAGTAGGTAGTAATTAGATCTACTTCTATTATGCCAAGCAAAAAGGTGGTTGACCTGGGAAAATTTAGAGTTGTTTCAACACAATCAGGAAGATAATCTAAGTCCACTGACAGACAAGAGACTCCAACAGATGTTGTTTTGCTCAGGATCCTCTCAAACAGAACCTGATATCTATGAATCATTGGCAAAGACCATGGAGACAGTTATAAAGCAAGATTATTTTTGCTTGTGGTGTAACTTGTGGACACCTGACATGCACAGTGCATGTATGTTAGGAGTAATTCTTAGCAAGAAGAAAACCAATCTGAAATACTTCATTTTCAATAAAAACTGAGCAGGAGGATACAATGTTCACTGATTATTCAGTTCTTTTTTGTAGCATAGATGAGTGAGAGGAGGGCCATTGATGAGAGATAAACTGCGAAATTATTAGAACTTGACCATTACTGGATTCCCTTTTCTGCAAATGAATATCTGTACCTGAAACTGTGTTGTAAGAACATGTTAGGAATAGCTGTTGCTTATCCTGCTACTCTGATATCCTGCTATTTGACTTCATTGATATCATTACAGGGCTAGTTTTTGATTCATTCTAGGCTTTAATGTTTAATGTTGGGAGCTTTTAATTTCTACAACATGGAACATGGGAGTGGGATCTACAAAATGCTTGGTTTTCATGGCAACCATAGATGTCAATCAGATAATGTTTGGTCACCCCTTTGATCAAGTTTTCTCCTCAGAGCAGATGTTTTATGATCAAATAACTTTTATTTCATCAAAACACCACTGGTTTACAGAAGAGTAAGAGATTCACTATTTATTTATTTAGAAAATGTATATTCTGCCTACTTGCACATGGCAAGTCAAGGCGGCTTACAGGACATAAAAACACAATATAAAAGAAATAAAAATAATTTTAAAATGAAAACAAGAAAATAAGAAACACCCCCACCCCACCCCTCACCCCAGCGACAACATACATTCATACCAACCATTTAATGGGCTCCATCCTGCTCTGGGTTCCCCAGGCCCATTGAGAGACATAAACTCAGAAGAAAGCTGTAATGGTCCCATCACCCTGGATTTCCCCCTTATTCTTTCCAAATTCAGGAAGGTGGCCAAAGCTCTATTGGGGAAGGAGGGGAATCCTACTGGTTTAACAACCAGTTTACTGAGCATGTGTAACCTTCCTCATTACTGCTTGTGAGGAAAACAGCTGAGGCACAGCATCAATCAGCTGGGCTTCACAAAAGGAAATATAGCTCAGTATAGTGCAGGGGCAGATGGGCAGGGCCACTTCAAAGTCACAGCAAACTGGTTCACTCCCAGCTGATACTGGTTCACCTGAACTGGTCGAATCCCAGCCCTGGTTGGAACCTGAGATCCTAGGTGGGTATGATCTTTTATTTATATGTATTGTTTTAAATTGTTTAAATATATTTCTGATGTTTTTGCAGAAACACAACTGCACAGCAGGATATAAATTATATAAATAAATAAAGATGTCAAGAATTTAAGACTTTCATAGTATATCCACAAAGCCTAAAAAGAAAGGTGAAGAAGAAAGAAATCCCCGTGGAAGTTTCACTGCTGTTCTGACATGACGGAAGAAATCTTAACTACCAACAAGCATGGCTGGAGTCCTTGAATTTCAAACACCACCAGCCTTAAGGAATCACAACTGATGAAGAAGACATGACTCCAACAGAAAGTTGTCAACTTCTAACTAAATTTGTATTTCTCTTCAGTCTCTAGGGACATTTTCTCAAACGCACCGCTTTTACGTTGCATAGGAAAAGACCTGTGAACAGAGTATTAGCATTAGAATAGAATGCACAAATGTACGTGAAATATATATTCACAATTCGCAATTTAATGAGCTTATATGCCGCTCAATCCAGGAGGACTCCAGGCGGCTTACAAATACGAAATAAAATAAAATAACACATAGAGGAAAGAGACATACACAGTTAAAAAACACACAACATACATTTGGCTTAACTGGGGATTGGACCTGATTTAAAATATCAGCAACGCCAGGCCTGTTGAAACAGCCATGTTTTGGTGGCTTTTTGGAAGGCCACGAGAATGGGAAGGGTCCGGATCTCTGCTGGTAGATCGTTCCACAGAGCCGGAGCAGCTACAGAGAAGGCGAGTGGTCGCCAGCCGGCATTGTCCCGTCAACGGCACCCGGAGGAGGCCTAGCCTGTGAGTTCTTATTGGACGTTGGGAGGTGTGTAGCAGGAGGCGGTCTCTCAGATATCCAGGTCCAATGCCATGTAGGGCTTTAAAGGTAAGCACCAGCACTTCGTAGCACGTCCGGAGACCAATGGGGAGCCAGTGCAGCTCACAGAGGATAGGTGTAACATGAGTGTACCGAGGTACACCCAATATCGCTCGCGCGGCTGCATTCTGGACCAACTGTAGTCTCCGAACACTCTTCAAGGGCAGCCCCATGTAGAGGGGTAAATATAATAACAAATTCTTTGTATAAATCTTTGGAAGCCTTTAGTATGGATAATCATGTTTGAATATCAACTAATGCATTTAAACTATAGTCAGTGTTGTTGTTTGACAAATACACAGTTTCATATTTTTACTTTTGGTGGCAATGATCCGTTGTGGGGGAATTTTGAAATAAATTTCATGATTGCTGTCAAGAATTTCTCCACAGTTGGCCACAGAGTAAAATTATATTGTATCATCATTTTGAACTTCATTAATGCAGTTCATGGCCTAAAAATCTGTGTGTGTGTGTGTAAAATCATATATGAACATAATATAAAACCTCCAAGCAGCTATGTACTGTGTAAAATGTGTACTCAGTGTAAACAGCAAACAAGAAATCCCAATTTTGAGAAATACATTATGGCTCCATTATTTCTATTTATTTCTTATGTGGAAGCCCTTCAGACTTTTCATAAAATTAATTCTAGTGCAGTATGGAATGTTATACCTTTTTTGCTTATGAAATAATATTTATCCAAAATGAAGGTATATCTAAATTTAAGATGAACCTCTGGGGGGGAAAAGAAAAAGTAAACTAAAGTTCTCCAGTTTCTTCATCCTGTCAACCTTAGTTTCCATCTCCAGCTGAAACCAATCCTGGAGTTTTCCCTCGCCCCAATAGCTGTGTGCATATGTCATGTACTTCTATGTTCATGACTACATACCTAGCAGAAGCCACATTCTAAACTAGGGCAAGTCCAACTCTTAATATCAATTTAAAGAATCGGTCCCTTTAAAATAGACTATTTTGTTAACATCTATATATATAACCACTCTTTTCATATGCACAAATCACTCCCACAGACCCAGATGACTACTTTACATACACATGTGTACGCATGCACGCATGCGCACAAACATGTGTGAGCACACACGCACACGCACACGCACTTTCCAGCAGAAATAGCAAGAAAGAGGAAGAGGCATGATGCTGTGGTACAAGGGAGACATGCCTGTACCAGAGGTGGTATCCTGCCGGTTCACACTGGTTCAGGCGAACTGATGGTGGTGGCGGTGCGAGGCTCCACCCATCCACCCAGACGTCATCACGGACCTGCACATGTGCAGAAGGTTCTGTGCATGTCCAGATGGGGGGCGCACACTCCCACTACTGAACCAGTAGTGAAGATAATAGGATACCATTACTGGCCTGCACTGGAAATGGAAGGAAAGAGAATGAAAGGGATAAACCAAATAGGATGGAGATGAGGTAAGAAGAAGTAATTAAATAGGAGCAACAGAGAGAGAAGCCCTTAAGAAAGCCCTAAGTACGTTATGAAAATAAAATTCTTCCATGTTATTGCTTGCTTGCAACTGGTCGTTAAGTACATAGCACAGGAACTCATGGATAAGAAATAATCACAATGGCCAGCAGTTTCTGAAATACTTCTCCATAAAACTAGTCAATCCCATTTAAAGTCACAAAATGGCCAAACTTCACATTATATCTGAAATACATACAGTTCTTCTTTCTGGAGGGTGGGTACCACGTAGGAAGATCAGTTCTTCCCTTTTCTTCTTGGACTAATTTCACTTAAAACATTTATTTCCCCTTAGTACTTCTTCTATAGTCAGGTTCGGCAATATGATGTACGGAAATCATTATGAACATAATCATAATGCATTTTCAGTATTTATCTGAAATCTTCTCTAAAGCAGAAGATGGGGAAAGAGATAAAAGCCTGGCACTCTAAATGCTACAAGAAGCCAATAGGCAGCTAGGTAATTGGTGTAATATGGTTCTAATCACCCCCATCAGAAAATATGCTTCCATGTTTTAGTAAAAGAAGATGTTGCCTATAAAAATGTCATTATGAGCAGTCCTGAAATATTGCTCCTTCTATAGCAAATTTGACTGGGAAGGGGGAAGGGGGAGAAATGGAACAAAAATTGAGCCACTGAAAAAGGAGGAAGGAATGAGAGACATGTTGACCCAAACCACAAAGTTTGGTTCCATCAAGTCTTTCTCTCTCCTATTGAAAAACTTGGTCCCACACTTACCGATTCGAATTCTGTAGAGATTCTCACTCATCCAGATCATGGTTGTCCCAAAGGTGCTTTTTTTCAGGAGGCAACTGGACTTTCTTGTTGTTTTGAAGATACTTTGTTTCTCATCCAAAAAGCTTCTTCAGCTCTGACAGGATAGTGGGGAATGGAAGGATTTATTTTCCTTGCAGACAACTGGTCATTTGCATGACCCTCTAAAACAGAGGTATCAAACTCGCAGCCCACAGGCTAGATGTGTCATGTGCCTGCCCTGCCCTTGCCCAGTTTAGCAAAGGGGAGAAAAGTCCTGATACATCATGTGACGCCATTGTGATGACACGAGTTTGACACCCCTGCTCTAAAAGGATGCAAATGACCAGCTGTCTGCAAGGAATATTAATCCTTCCATTCTTCACTATCCTGTCAGAGCTGAAGAAGCTTCTTGAATGACAAGTGAAACATCTTCAAAGAAGAAAAAACAAGAAAGTCCAGTTGCCTCCTGAGAAAACATCTTTGGGACTACCGATTAGAATATTGTTTGTTCTATTCTAACATCATTTCTGATTGGCTCTGGTTCAACTCACAAGATCTAGAGAAAAGGTACAGGGAAATATGCTTCCATAAATATATTGAATTTAGGACATCTCCCACCTCCTAAAAGAAACATTCTAAGTTGTCTCCTAATCCAAATTTCTTATCCTTCATAACATATGTCTTGTCCCACCTATCTGGCCTACTATGTTTATATTTGGGGTCTGGCAGTAATCATAAATCAATTAAAAGCCACAATAGTGAAGTTTTTGCTATCAAGTTTGGATTCAAATTTGCAAATAATCATTTAGCCAATGAGAGGTCTTAAATAATGTGCTGAGCATAAGCCTAAATATTCATTCTTCAGAGTATTAAATGGGTTATTATAAATTTGACTTTGCTTATATAACCTAGTAATGGTTAAAAAAAATATTATTCAAGGTTTCTTCAAAATTCCACGGATACATCTAAGTTTAAAACTAGAAATTTTCACATATCAATCTGGTGGGTGTAGCCATTGAGCTTCAGACATTGCATTATAAGCCATTTTAAGGCTGTGGTGCAGAAGCTATGATTCTCTGAACTATATTGATATAACCACAACTCCCAGTCACCCCAGTAAGATGGCCAATGATGCAGAGGTGGGTTCCTACCGGTTTGGACCAGTTAGGCTGAGTAGGTAGTAACTCGGCCATGCATGCGCTCGAACTGGTTTCATTGACGGCACCATCTTTTTTGCTTCTGTGCATGCACAGAAGCAATTTTTTACTTCTGCACATGCATGCATAGTGCGTATCAAGTGCACGCGTGCCCGAAGCATGTCCCTGAGCGAACCGGCAGTAAAAGAAGCCAGAACCCACCCCTGCAATGGTGGTATATGCTGGCAGTTGTGATCTATTCCTTTTGGAGAGCAGCATATTTCCTATCCTTCCTTAAACAAAGGGTGACAGCTACTGTAAGAAAAACAGAAAAATATCATGCTGGGGAAGGTGAACTCGTTTTGTTAATCACAAAAACCATCCATGTATTTATCCATTTCTTGATTGTAGCTAGAAATATGCCTGATTTTTTTTTTTTTGAGCCCTTGTCAGAAGTTTTTTAATGAAATGGCAGGTATCCATCTTCGCACAGCTCAGTTGTGGGGAAGAATTGGCAACACAGAAAGCACTGTCATTCAAAACTGTCATATCCCAAGATGTTTAGAGATGTTTCTGTTGCTATCAAATGCATCAGACCATCAGGTAAATGTCAACAAGGCCTATAAGAGTTAGAACTCAGAGTCCCACATCGCCACCTGCTGGAGTCAGTCAGCATCACATAAGCTGCCGCCGAGTGAACAAAGGAAAGGCTTCACTTTGTTTATTTTCAAAATAATGAACAGCTCAAAAAATAGGTGGTGCAAAGAAAATATGCACATAAAAGCTGCTCCCGAGCATATGATCAAAGGATTGGAGACGACAATGCAGATCTAACTGAATAAAGTGCAAGGGATACAGAATGCTTTTGCCACTGATCAGCATTAGGTCCTGCCAATTGGATGGAAAAAGAGCTGAAATCAGAGTGGCTACATTACCTTATTTGCAAGGTTTTTATGCAGAGTGAGAGTCTGGGAAATCCCATTTGTGTCAAATCAATATTTGCATATTTGTTAGTTGATAATTAATAACACAAAGAAAAGAAATGAACATGAGCATCATATTTCAGTTACAGCAAGACACAGGATAAAGTTACTTCTAAGTCTTTGGTTAGCTGCCTATGGAATCTTTCTGCTGGCAAACCCCTCTTTGGGCATATAATGTTTGTATCTAGGCAAGCCAGCTATTTTCTGATTGCTTCACAACATCATCAGGGTCCTCATATTTCGGTAGCTCTAGGGCAGTGTTTTTCAACCTTTTTTGTGCAAAGGCACACTTTTTTCATGAAAAAAATCACAAGGCACACCACCATTAGAAAATGTTAAAAAAATTTAACTCTGTGCCTATATTGACTATATATAAAGTGTTTTTCCCACGGCACACCTTACACTATGTCACGGCACACTAGTGTGCCGCGGCACAGTGGTTGAAAAACACTGCTCTAGGGTAAGGATGTATGATCAACTTAAACTTTCTTGAAAGGGGGTTGGGGAAAAATCTGGGTTTGTTATTGTATCTCTTGCTTGCAACCTGCCAAGATGATATTTTATAAGATCAGTGGTGACATCTTCTGTCCAGCATTCCTCTCAGTCTTGGGTTTGATTTGTTGGTATTTTTTTTCCCTGCTCCCACTTCAACCACTTTTAAATTGTCCTTCCATTTTCCATTAAAAATGCCATGCACGGCCTCTTTATTTCAAAATAACATCCATCCTAATTTGTTCTAGTGCTGACTGAAAAAGTGCAGCAAAAGACTCACACCATACTATTTTAGTCAGAAACAAACATCAAGCAAATAAAAAGGGACAGGACTTTAATTGCCTAGATGCATCCACCATTTTGACTTTTTTGGGAATCCACCCAGAGGTGGATTTCTGCAGGTTCACCCTGGATCGCAGTAGTGGCGGTGGTGGGAGGCTCCGCCCCCCTGCCCAGACGCTTCTGCATATGAGCAGAAGCGTCATGCGAGCGAGCGCAGACAAGCGAACCGGTAGCAAAATAAATTGAAACCCACCACTGAATCCATCCTGAACCTGCAGACATTTCCTCTGTACATGCACCAGATACATTTACCCCTTGTTGTAAGGACTCAAGCTGATGAAGTAAAAAATGGTAGTTCCCTAGAGAGAACTAGAGGAGACTAGTTCTCTAGAGAAGGATATTGTGCCAACTGTCCAAGTATTATCCCAAATGCCCAATATCATTGCCAAACAAATTGCCAAGTATTATTTAATTCATAAGGTAGATGGTAGAAGCCTAGAATTTAAAACCTGGAGAACAAATATATGTTTGTCAGTTTCTTTGGGCTTTCCGTAAGCAATCACGTATTTGGGGTTTCATTATTATCTGTAGTGAATATTGTAATCCAGCGAAATCATGTCAATTCTGCTTAGTCTACCAAAAGCTGAACTGGGTTAAGCTGAGCTTAGGCAAGAATATTGATTATTTGATTGCAGGAATCAGTTGTTTTCAGTGAACCAAAGCTGTTATGTTTCGACCTTTTGAGTATTTATTTTATATACGTATATAACTACTACTTCAGACTAAAATAACAAAGTCAACACAGTTTAAGGACATGGATTCATATCTCATTAAGCAGAAATGTGGAAAGCAATGATAAAGGACTGGAAGAATGAAAAGAATCAGTTTGGTCTAGTGGATAAGGCATCAGGCTAGAAACTGGAAGTGTGTGAGTTCTAATCCCACCTTAGGTATGAAATCCAGCTGTGTTAATTTGAATCAGTCACTCTCTTTCAGCCCAATCTAACTCATAGGGTTGTTGTGGAGAAAATAGGAGGAAAGAGTATTAGAAATGTTTGCCGCCTTAAATTATTTATAAAAATAAAGGCAGGGTAAAGATAAATCAGCTACCTCTTTCATTCTCTTTTTACACAAATGCCACCAGTAGTATATTTTTTGTGATCACCACCTTATCAACTGGTTTCAAAACCATTAAGTGAAACATGCTTGGAACCCCCCTCTTAACTCAGTTCTGCCTCTCCTGTCTAGGTTGTTTTATCAATCCCAGGCACCCTTTTTTTGAACTATGGTACAGGATAATAAAAAACAAGGACAAATAGGCTGAAAAACAGCTTCTATCCTAGAGCAGTAACTATATTGAATGTATAGAGCAATAGTAATGCAGTATCAAGGGTTATCAATTCAATTGCATAGAATGTGAAAGATTTGTGTTTCTGTTTTATTTTTATAGTTATAATATACACTGAAGATGGCATTTAGTTTCATTGTTTCATCAGGTGCAATGACAATAAAGTAAAGTAAAGTAAACACTGTTGTGTTCACTTGGCCAGCTTATCCAAATCTACCATTTTTCAAGGCTTGACTTACAAAAGATCTTCTGCTCCCTTGTCACTTGTAATGCCCCTCTTAGCCGATACATTTAGAAGGCACTGTAGGTATGATTTGGAGAAAAATTAAAAATGAAGCTTTTCTTTCCAGAAACCAAGGAATGGTTCAAGTCCTTGTTGTAGAAAATGCCTGTGGGAACCATTTAATGAAATCTCCTCTCGACAAATAAGATTTCTAAATGTTAAAAGGATGTAGCCTCACTATCTGGTTCAGCTTGTTCTCCCTCGGGATGCAAGGTGAAAGGAGGGGGGCAGAAATGAGGAAGAACTCTGGTCCTGAAACTTCACTTTATTGCTACTTTTATCTTCACAGCAGAGTCTATAATTCAAGAAGGAAGAAAGGTTTGGCAAGGAAAGATGAGCAGTTGCTGAAGAAGAGGCCCTCATGACTTTTGGCAAATATTTTGCCTCTCTTGCCTTGTCTTCCTAATGCTGCTGCCTAAAAGAATAAGATGCTAAGCACTTTTGTGGCTTAATCAGACATGTGTGCATTTGCTTTGTTTCTCACACACACACACCCCCCACACACACACATATACCCCAGAGTAATGTTGGCGCAGAACAGGAGGGCTGCCAGCTTCCTAATGCAGCATGAAAGCTTTCCAGGTTTTCCTCATCAGTAGATTATACCTCCCCCTTCTTCTTCAAAGCGCCTCCAATGTTAAAATCCCCCAAATCTAAATCGACCAAGATGAGTGCACTGCTAGAGTATATCAATAGCAATTGGGGAAAACTGGAGCCAGATTTTGGTGGGAGTTGCTGTAATAGGATTTCCACATTGCAAATCCCATGCAACAGGTTCCTTTTCTGAAGGCTTCCCCTCCCATTTCCTTTGAAGTGGGCTGTTCCCACTTCTAGCCTTTTTAAGCAAGATGCTGCTTGTATAAATTTAGCATGCTTACTTAGAATAAGCCTTGGAGAGGAGCATCTGGCAGGGCTCTCTTTTCCCAGCAACCTTAAAGTGAAGTTCAGAATGCGGCAAGCACTTCTTGGAACACTCTGCATTTCTTTTTTTCTGCACTGCAAAACAAAGCAAGAGGCAGATGCAGACAAACTTCCTTTCCAAGATCAAAGAATTTCTGAAAGGCATTTTAGAAGGATGGTTAAGATTGTTTAGAAAACCTATGTATGTATATATGTGTGTGCATGTGTGTACAGGTATACATACAGACATACATACACAATCTGCATCTAAGCCAAGCCTTACTTCATATCATTACATTAAACTGGGATTTAGACTTTAAGTTGAGAGCATAGTGCAGTGATGGCAAAATGTTTATGCACTGAGTGCCCAAACTGCACATTTGTGCATGCCCAAAGTGAAAAGTGCATGTGTGCGCAAATGCGTGAACATGCATGCAAATGCACAGACATGCATGGACATGCAGAGCAAAGACCCGAAGACCAGCTGGCCAGTGGGAAGCGGGGCATCCCAACACCAGCAGCATGGCAAGAGGTAAAATCTTTTTCTTTCCTGAGCTTCTGTTTTATCATTTGCAGGGAAACAGAAGCTCATGAAATAAATGCCACGGAGATCTGTCCTGGGCGACGGCACTCATGCCAGCAGAGAGGGCTCCCTGTGCCACCTCTGACACACGTGCCATAATTTCGCCATCACGGGCATACTCTTACAACGTAAGAATCCCTATTCAAAGCAACTGTGTAACAAAAAGCAAGTCAATTGAGGTCTTCTATGGCTCACTGAAGCCACCCAACACCCTCATACTCTGGTCTTGACACCTCCCACATCTGAGCAATTCTTATCTCTCTTTTTTAGGGGGGGGAGGCAGTTGACCACATTGTCAAGCAAAGCTGTTCTATCTTTTATTTTCTACAGACACCCAGAGTATGGAGACACGGGACATTTCTGTACACAAAATTAGAGGTTGAAATTTTCTTTTGCTTGATGAATAGTTTTCAATAATTTCTTTTTTAATTGAAACCATTAAAAATAAAAGACAAATAAAATTGCATGAGTCAGGCAACCTTCCAAGAGATCTATCGGTTGGCTTATCAGGCTGCTTGTCCTTGGTCTCAAAGTCGCTGTTGAATGTGAACTGGAACAGATATGCAAAGATAAACATCTTTGGGATATCTGATTTGGGATAAGATATTTTGACTAAAAATACCAGGTGTATACAAGCTCATGAAATACAATCAACATCTGAGAATGTTGCTGGGACCTCTCAGTCTTGAAGATGAGAGAAGCACTTTTTAACAGATAAGCAAATGGATTCTATCTTCTCAATTTAAATAGCAGCTTCAAGGGATACTTCAAACAGGACCATGGCTGGGGAAAGGTTAATATCCCTTTATCTCTTGATACCCAGTTCTGCACCTTCTATAGCAGCTGTGTTTATCCCTGCAAGTGCTTTTATTTTTATTATTTAGTTTTGTCCTTAAATACAGAACAAATACCCTAGACTTGATCTTACAAATGGGAAAAGAATCACCTGTTCACGCCTCAAAATAAACTCTCACCCAGAAACAGGAAGGCCAAAATTGTTGGATTTTCTCCATCTAACTATGGAAACACATAGCTACATTACTTTGAATTATTCTGCTGGAGAGGGCTGTGGCACGCCACAGATCAATTTTAATTTGATCTTCTTCTGTGTAATCCTGCCGGATAATCCTTCTCAAATTATTGTTCTACAGCTTTCCAGTAAGCATCACCAAGCTTTTTGATCTATTTAGAAAAGGCAACTTTTTCATCTGCAGGTTTTCTCTCCCCTCCTCCCTCCCCGCTCCACTCCTCCACTCCATTCCCCACTTTAAGGAAAAAGTACAGGACATTTTTTTAAAAAACAACAACCCTTTTTTTAAAGACACATAAAACTTCATTGCCAACAATCTTTTGGGATCAGTTTCAGATTTTATAAGTAGAAGAAGGATATATTGAGTGCTACTTTCAGAGCTAAATAAATGTTAATAATCATTTGCTCATAGATAATAAATGAAATTGAGCTTTACATGGCCAATAAAAGTAAAACAAAACAAAAAGTTTCATTTTATATACTACTAGCTGGATACCTGTGCTCCACTATGAAACTATCTGACCGAGCTTGATAAAGCTAGACTTACAGCTTGAAAATTAATGAGTAGTTACAATCTGCCTCTCCTCTCCCCTTCTCTCCCTCAGGCTTGCCCCACAGAATCCTCCCCTATCCTATCCCCTTCTCTCCCTCAGGCTTGCTGCACAGAGGCCTCTCCTATCTTATCTCTTCTCTCCCTCAGTCTACCTCCTTAGCATCAGAGCGTGTTAATAATAATATAAGAAATACGAATGATCGGATGGTCATTTGGAAAAAAAATCCTTTCTTAGTGAGCACCTAGAAGCCAACATACCAAATTTCAAGTTTATAGGCTTTACGGTTCTGGAGATTTCTTGATGATGCACGAGTGTTATTTTGCTTTTATATGTATAGATATCTAACCTATCAATCCCAAAGATATATATCAAACAAGGACATTCTCACAAAAAGGCACAGAAAGGTGTTCATTTTGAACGAACGTAGCCATTTTGTATCTCCCACTTTATGCAAATATAAATACCTAAGTGTTAATAGTCACACATTTTATAAAACAAGCAATTGAACAGAGCCAGGATTGACAGATTAACCAAACCACATTGATATGCACACATATCAAAGAAATCAAAACACTTGGAAGGAATACAAAAAAAGGTTGGCTAATTGTCTGAAATACATATACACAGAGAAAGATACAGTCATTATTTTTTTTTTAAAAAGAATTATGGAGGGATGGTTAAGCAAAATAATTCAATGAAAATCGAGAATGATCAGTGAGCTTACATTGTTGGGTCATTATTGGAGAAGGAAGTTAAAAATGAAAAGAAGGAGAGACTGGAGAATCATGTAAGGGAGTGTTTGATGGAAGAACAGAAAAAGATGTCATAGTGAAAATAAAAAATATTTCCAGTTTCTTTTAGAAGAAAATTAGGCATGCAATTGTAAGCGAAGAAAAGTTTACTATTAATTATGATGTCCAAATGAAGTACCAAACACTGAAGACAAACATGAAGATCCTTCATTATTATTATTTTTAGAAGTAGCTGACTAGCCACTGCCAGAAATGGTAGTTAAAATTAATTGCTGGAGAATTAATTTATCCATTCTTTTTTTTCATTCAGTCAACTCTTTAATTGAAGTAGGATTCAATTAATTATTTATAATTTCTGGATTGACTTTTAACATCCATCAAGATGCATGGATTGATGTAACAGGAGAGAGTGGTTTGTGTATATGTTTTATTATGATTTGCATATCATAATACAATTCACCACAATGTAAAAAAGATGTTGAGAGTTTAGAAAGACCACAGAGAAGAGCAACAAAGATGATTAGGGGACTGGGGGCTAAAACACCTAAAGAATGGTTGCTGGAATTGAGTATGTCTAGTTTAATGAAAGGAAGGACTAGGGGAGACATGATAGCAGTTCTCCAATATCTCAGCAGTTGATAGAAAGAAGAGGCAGTTAAGCTATTCGACAAAGCACCTGAGAGCGGGACAAGAATCAATGGATGGAAACTAATCAAGGAGAAAAGCAATCTGGAACTAAGAAAAAAATTCCTGACAGTCAGAACTATTAATCAGTAGAATGACATGCCTCCAGTTGTGGCTGCTACAATACTAGAAGTTTTTTAAGAAGAGATTGGACAAATATTTGTCTGAAATGCTATAGAGTTTCCTGCCTGAGTAGGATGTTGGAATGGAAGACCTCCAAGGTCCCTGCCAACTCTGTTATTCTGTTATTCATATCTGAAGCTCATACTTCTAGCTGTGGAACCAATGCATTTCTCTAGTAGACCCAAATATTTTACAGCAGAAAAGATGCTGCATGCTTTTCTCAAGTTGTTTTCCATTATTTTGTTTATCTTGATATTCTTACACATACCTAGGATTTTTACATTAAAATTATGTAATATCTGAAGGAAGAAGGAGATACATATCTATATCTTAAAAATCAATTAAAACAATATAGACCTGAATAGTACTTTATAAATAGAAGAATACTGAATTTATACTGTTCTATGTCAACTTGTAATCGTTTCCAAGACTATTATCAAGTTGACATAAAAATGGGAGAGAGAATTCCATGCATACCTTCGACCAGAGTCAGATCTCAGATTTCTACAGCAGGAGTATGAGGTGTGAAAGTTCACAGCCTGCTGCAGCACCTCATTAGTGGATATGATTTATGACACAGACTAAAGGAAGGAGAGACACAGGGGTAAAATTCAGACACCATTATAGCAATAGCAATAGCAATAGCAGTAGACTTATATACCGCTTCATAGGCCTTTCAGGCCTCTCTAAGCGGTTTACAGAGAGTCAGCATATTGCCCCCAACAATCTGGGTCCTCATTTTACCCACCTCGGAAGGATGGAAGGCTGAGTCAACCCTGAGCCGGTGAGATTTGAACCGCTGACCTGCTGATCTAGCAGTAGCCTGCAGTGCTGCATTTAACCACTGCGCCACCTTGGCATTTAACCCGAAATCAGATTTGGCTCAGCAGAAGAACATGCCAAAATGTTGCTCCTAATAAATGACTGGATTTCTTTTGAACTTTGTCTCGAGGCTCGTAAATTAATTTGGGCATCTTTTGGAAACTTCACATTTTCCACATTTCCTTTTGTCTGAAATATGCCTATTTCTAAGTCAGGGATGAACAAATGTATTTCCCATCATGCTTGTGGGCCTGAAAATTATGTGTGCAGCTCTCAGACTCTATCTAAAAATTGCTGCCAAAGTTTAATTTTTAATATGACAAAACTTGAGGTGTATTAAATTCTAGCAGGCAGCAATTTTAAATCTGTTCAGTTAAATTTTAATTGTGCTTAGATTGAATTAGAAGTCCATTGGATTGGACAGCTAGTAAATTGAAGAAACAGTGGACCACTTACTTAGCTGATGCAAGAAGGCCACACAGACTGACCAAAAACAATGGCATGACAAAATAGCAACAATGAGACATTAAATATCTGCAAGAAATACTATTTGCCTGCAGGCAAAAACTAGTGAAATCACAAAAGAGACAAAGTAATAGAAAACGAAGATGTTTCTGGGTCTTTAGAATTCAAGCAGGCAAACCCCCTGCCACATAACACCCTAGTCTTAACATTGATAAGACAAAACAGTCTGGTCAGTGGACATGGCTGTACCTCATAACAGCAGAATAGTAGAGAAGGAATTAGAGAAAATCACAAAATATAAAGACCTGCAAATAGAAGTAGAGGAATTGTGGCAAAAGAAAGGTAGTACCAATCGTGATAGGTACCTTGGGTACAATCCCAAAACAACTGAAAAACCCCTTGAACATGCATGCTCGTCTGAGCCACAACTGGGGAGAGGAGCTGCCATGGGGGCATGTGCACACTGGAAAACAAACTTCTGGTTTCTGGTGCACGCATGTGCTCCAGCCAGCAAGTCTTCTGGTTACTGCTGTGCATGCGCACATGCAAATCAACTGGTCGGCGCTTATGCTCATGCCAGAAAATGGAGGACCAGCTCTTTCAGTTTCCAGCACTACCACACGCACAAAGGCCAGCTGATCATCACGTGCACATGTGCGCCAGAAACCTGGAAGAGGAAAGGGCAACGCCGCATGTGCCAGGTGACATGGCTCCGTGTGCCACTTCAGGCATGTGTGCCATAGGTTTGCCATCCTGGCAATAGGTGGATAAAAATTTTAAATCCCATCTAAGCATCTGGCTGACTGTGTGACCAACCACCATCATCATAAAATATTTAGGTTTTTCCTGCTTTTCATCTGGAAACAAGAGGGTAGAGTAGTACTGTACTTGGTGGCCCAAAAACATCAGGCTCAGGTTGATCAATATCAGTCTCAAGATCAAGATCATGCTCAGGTGAGGACTGAGAGTTTCTATATTTCAAGTCCTACATGAGTGCCATTTAGTTTTGGAACATTTCTCCATGACCATGAAAATTGATGTTTTAAGCTGTATTTTAATCATACTCTCATCTTGTTGTAAAGTCAACTCAAAATTGGAATATTGCCACAGCTATGAACTTGGGCTATTGGTAGGAAAAATATTTCCCTTGAATTAATGGTTTTATATTATTATTTAACAATACACTCCAGCTTGAAGGGTCAGGATCTCTAGTCCTATGCAATTTCAGCATGCTGCTCAAACACAGAGTGCCTCCCTCAATTTAAACAGGGAGGTACACGCCTGCTAGAATCACTTTCCCTTTCTTCCTTTTAGGAATAATTGCATAAAGGCTATGCAACAGATTAACAATCCTCTTAATCAGACTAGAAAAAGTAGATTTCCTATTCATCTTGGATATTAACTTTTCCCCCAAAGCTTTGCCACATAAACAATAAATGGTACAATATAGTCAAAAGACAAATATGCTCTCACACTTCAGGAGGGGAGAATAAATGTTTTTGAGACACATGAATGGAGCACACGGGAGGTTAGCTATGGATGCACTCCAAGTTTTCATCCTTAAATATCAGGGCAAAGGTCAGTAGTTCTAAGCCTGCCCTCAGGTGTTTGTTCATCCATTTGCTTCTCTAAGACAATGTTTTTTAAAGCATTAGACAAGCTGCCTTTCCCATGAGATGGTTAACCTTTTTTTTCTTCTGTATAAATAGTGAACTTTAAGGGCTAAAGCCACTGACAAAATCAATCTTTCTGCTTTCCTTAATTTGAAAATGTGATTCCATTCATGTGTTATGCATTTATTTCACCTACTGCATGTTTTTATTTACATTAATCTCACGGGTATGACCAGAAGTATTTTCCCATGACTACAGAAACTAGGACTAGAAATAAAATATATAAGAAGCAAACATTTAGATTTCATTTAAATAGAAGTAAAAACTTCATGAATGTAAAATTTTTACAACAGTGGTTTTGAGGCTTTGAGTTCTCCATCACCAGAGATTTGGTAATCTGGACAGCTACCTCTCAATTATGGTTTAATTGGTCTTCCTGCAGAGTGTAAGAGTTGGGTATGATGAACTTTGTAGTTCCTTCCAATTCTATTATTCTTTAAGTAGATCCAGTGTTCAACATTTCATCTTACAGAATCAAAGCAAGAACATACGACAGGGCAATGCACTCAGCTAAAGCTAGCACACAGGATGTAAAAGATGTCTCGTGCTCCCCCCCCCCCTGGTAATGTAGCCATCAATTGCTTCTGAACCTTGAGTTAATGACTTTGAGCCTCCATTGTTCAACCAGACATATAATGAAGAAATATTTCTATTTGCTTCACCCACAAGCCTTTGAGTCTGATTAATAATCAGCAGGCAAAATGGGCTCTTCATTCAGTGACATAGTGGCTTCTTATCCTATTTGATCCTTTCCATTGGTCCATAATTCTATAATTCTATAATTCTTTCAAAGCCTCCTCTCTCTTTCTCTCTCTCTCCCTCCCCACCCACGTCCAAACTCTTGTCTGGGTGCTAATCATCCCTCATACAAAGGGAAGAGTAGAAAGCCATTAATCTCCAAGTAGTTTGTCCTTAGTTAAAGCATAAAGAGGTCATTTAAGCCCTCTCATGCTGTCCTATTTTTGCAAGGTGAGTAACTGCAAGACCGATCTTGCAGTTTGACTCTCAAGGATAAAAACTTCATATTCTGCATTGAGCAGAAATCCTCTTAATTATCTCCTGCTAGACCAAGGCAAGCAGTTGGTTTTTTTTTAAAAAAAAGTGATGTGACAGATACAGGAATTCCCTATTAAGTTCTGATCCCTAGAAATCACAGAATGTAGTCCGTCCGTCCCCCGCCCCCCCCCCCCCCCCCCCAAGAATATGCTATGCACAATGTCTGCTGAAAACTCAATTTCATGCCATTTTATTTAAGGGATATGACTTCTGACTAGGTCAAATAATTAATCAAAGTAGGAATAACTCATTACAATCCCCTCTGTTCTCTGTCTTAATTTGCTTATCTGGTGTCAAGAATTTATCCATTCTCTCTGCTGTTGTAGACAATTCCATCTTTTATTTACATTAATCTCACAGGTATGACCAAGAGTATTTTCCCATGACTACAGAAACTAGGACTAGAAATAAAATATTTCTAAAAAGCTGCTGGATTATATCTTTCTGGAACAGGAGCAGCAGGGCTGTATTGGAAAGAAGCATTAATTAAAAATCATTCTACAGTTCCCTCAATACAGAAACTCAAATTCTCTAAATATGTTTCAAGAATGGAAGGAGCCTTTCAGTTCTGGTATTACAACTCTAGAAAATAAGCAGAAATAGTTCAGCAGAAGACTAGTAAGGTCAGTTTCCAAGAGTGGTCTAGGAATTAAAACAAATTAAAACAATTAAAACAAATCAACAAGTGCAGTCAAGAAGTCCAAGGAAATTCTAGGAGTCAAAGCAAGAACTGAAATACATAAAAAAGCAAAAAATAGACAGCACAAGCCAGGTGGGATGTTTGGTGGACATTAAAAGCCTTATAATCCTACCCTACCTTGTTTCCTGGGCATTTTCTCCTAGGTTGAACTTTCAGTTTGGCTTAGCTATAGGCCATGGAACTGGGTTTATATCAGTGTAATCCAAGCTATTCAAGGCTTTGTCTTTCACTTTATTTTTCTCCTTGTCTGTTAAGGTAAAGATAAAGGTTCCCCTCGCACATATGTGCTAGTCATTTCTGACTCTAGGGGGCGGTGCTCATCTCCATTTCAAAGCCAAAGAGTCAGCGCTGTCCAAATATGTCTCTGTGGTCATGTGGCTGGCATGACAAAATGCCAAAGGTGCACAGAACGCTGTTACTTTCCCACCAAAGGTGGTCCCTATTTTTCTACTTACATTTTTACATGCTTTCAAACTGCTAGGTTGCAGAAGCTGGGGCAAGTAATGAGAGCTCAAACTGCTGAACCACCACACTTTCTGATTGACAAACTCAGTGTCTTACCCACTGAGACACCAGGCTCCTCTATTAAGACACCCCAAAACTCAAAAGTGTGCCAAACAGCAACATCTTCTTTTATACTAGTTTGGGGCACAGTATAATAAGTGAGCACATATTTTACAAATATAACATTTTATGTGCACTTCTAGAATATTTAGCAGTCTCTCAGAATAAGCCACTGTGCTACACCCACTGAGGGATGGATGGATGGGCTCATTCATTATTCATTCAATGTATATGGCCAACAATTCAATCTGGAGTAGCCCAAAGTTTTATGTAGTCCCCTGCCCTTTCAGTTTTCAAGTAATAAATTAAAACTAAATTTAGAGATATAAAAACCAGATGGGAGAAGCAATTAACTTATTAAAATGTAGATAAGTTTAAGTTGATATACTTAGTTTATGTTTTGACCATATTCATCTTCTTTTGCTCTACTCGCTCAACTTCTTTGGTATATGTCATCAAATTCATATTTGGCTTTTGAACTCCAAAATATATAAAGCAGATTTATGTGCATTTTATTTAAGTCCAGATGACTCCCAGTACAATTTTTTGAGATTTCCTATGATCAGTTTTGTTTATTGTGAAAAGGAACAAGAGCTTAGCCAGTAGGCTAAGCTAAATCATTGCCATTAGGTTTCCAACTACCATGAAGTTACAATTTATAATGAAGCAAGCAGTATCATTGAAATGTTCAAATCAGATTTTACAGTATGTGACCATACAAAATAATAGCTAATAGACTATGAAGATTTTTTAAACAAAAATTTCATGAAACCTCCCCTAAACCTTAAACTCACACTTTCTCTTGATGCTTTGTTATCATTTGCAAGGAATGATGCAGGATTTATTTGCCATTGCTCCAGAAACTAGGACTGGTAATAATGGGTATAAATTGCAGCTATTTAGATTCCATTTGAATATGAGGGAGTATTTCCTAACAATTTTTGTATAAGAGAGAAGCATTTGAAAGGGGCTTGGGAGAGAGAAATATGGCATGCTTGATCAATTTGTGGGGAAATTGGCTTCAGAAGGGGGAAAGGAGAGCAAACTCTAAGAGCTCTCTGTTTTGTGTTTCAAATTAGCTGTTCCACTCATTCAAGCAGATTTGAAGCAGAGAGTTGTTTCATGATAGGTATATTGATGTTCTGTTTCCTTGACAGAACTATCGATCTCCCAGGGAATCAATAGTCCTATGAAACAATTTCATAGATGCCACCATCTAGAGAGCATCAAGATTATCTTTCTCAAACCAAACCATTACCTTCATTTAATGTACATTTATTACTGCTGCAAACTTAATATACACACAGAGAGAGAAGCACACAATTGAAGCTTACCAATGACCCTCCTGGGTGACATATGCTCTTTCTTGCTTACTGAGATAACCTATATTTCTGCTCAGACTTCCTCGGGTGTAAACATCACTGAACTCCATTCAGGGAGTCAGGTGGGTTTGCAATGCTTCACTTCCTGCACTGTTTTTTGTTCATCTTAGCCACAGTTCCACATTTTTGCATCCAAAAACAGGATAACCTTGTTTTCTTTCCTGTAAATACTTGGTGGGGAACAATTCTCATTTTGCTTTTCCCTCCATGGGAGTCCCAGCACATACAGCCATATGAAAGACAAAAACATTGTGAGAGAGAAAGAGACAGAGGATTTTAAACTCTTGGGGAAAATCTTGCTCTCCTCCCTCCTTCAATGATGCAGCTTATTGGGTTAGAAGCAGGGATGAACGTCAGACAGGGCAAGGCTGACACAAGCAGAAAACGGGATGCTGCTGTAAGAGGTAATGTTTGCTTGGAGTTAATAAAATTGCACTTGCTTTTAAAAAAAACCTCCAAGGACAGCAGCTGTCAAGCCCCCAAGTAACATGTCCCCAAAAATACAGTCCAAGGCATCCATCTTCCTTTTCAAATCCATTTATTAGGGACACATTAAATTGGCAAGGCTTAGTATAATTCCAGTTCTGTACCGGATCCAGAATTACACCCAATAAAAGCAAAAGTTTGAAACTTTGCCCCCTGAGTGACAATCTCCAATCAACTCTCAGTCCAACAGGCTGGTGACTCCAAACTCCACCTTTGTCCAGCTGCAGGCATCGCCTCTCTTCCAAGGGGAAAGGAATGCCACCTAGACATAACATTCCGCCTTTTATCTTTACATCCCCTGTCAACAGTTAGAAGGTGATGAACCTGAAATATTTGCTTTATTCAGTTACTACAAACCTAAAACCTAATAGAAAGAGATTATAAAGGCTACAATAAAACATGGTTATACCAGAGGTAGGTTACTGCCAGTTCGGCCCGGATTAGCTGGACCGGTAATAGCAGCAGTGGGAGGTTCCACCCACCCACCCACCTGGAAGTTTCTGAGCATGTGCAGAAGCATTGCACATGCACATACGTGCAGGAGCATGCCTGAACCGGTAGTAGAAAAATTAGCAACACACCTCTGGACTACACCAGTGGTGGGTTGGAGGCAGTACACCCTGGTACGGGCATGCCGGTGGGAGCATCGAGTACCATTCTGGTACGGTGCTCCGGAGGACCCACCTGCCTGCCTGAGCTCCTTACCTGTATTTGAGCTCTTCGGTGCTTCCACGCATGTGGTGCCTGCACAATGCTCTGCCAAGCAGCTGGAGCATCGCAGAGGTGTCGTGGAGATAAGGACGCATGCACACATGTGTGCATTTCTGCATGTGTGTATGTGGGAGACCCTGGGCCCCGTTGCACCATACCAGTAGCACCGGGATCCAGAACCCACCACTGGACTACACATATGTCATCTTCAGGGTCGACAGCAGCATTCATTTGATTCTGACATGCAGGAGTCCACACAATCTCTAGATAACAGTATTTATGAAATTGATTCATAAAACTACTCATTTCCCAAGATGATGATGATAAACAAAAATAAAAATGGGCTACATAAATAAATGCATCTTGAATCTCATTCTGCCACATGTTCAAAAGAGGTTAAATGTCTATGGAGGTTCTAAGTCATTTGGGTCATGGTTGTCCCAAAGGACCTTTTTTTTTTAAAGGCAACTGGACTTTCTGGTTTTTATTTAAGATGTTTCACTTCTCATCCACGAAGCTTCTTCCGTTCTAACTTATTGGTGGTTAGTTTTCCTCCCAGCAAGTGATATTGTGAGAAGGGAAAGCGTAGTAGGGAATCTGTCAACCTCTTTACTGAAACTACACTGTACTATGTGAAAGGAGAAACCTTGTTCTTCCTTATTATTTAGGGACAATAAAGCTGTACTAATATACAGTGTATATTAATATACTTTCCTCCCCCTTCAAGGAGAAGAAGAAAGTAGATTTTCATAACTGTGAGGAAGAGTCTTCAGTTTATATATTAGTTATCAGGCTGAGCAAAGCTAATTTTGGGTAATAAGAGATGAACTAGCTCACCTTAGAGCTGGTTTATTAATGTTTTCAGAAAACACATATTTTTTAAAAAAAATTATGAAGCTCACTGTCAGCTTGCATTGTTGATAAAAGCATAGTAATAAAATTCAACACATATTGTCCTTATAGTGGACAATGGATTTGGTGAAGCCAAAATGAACAAGGAGGCACAGAGTCCAAGGAAGGGATGGAGTAGAATTATTTCTACATCAGACTTGCTGGTCCAAAGGGAATTGAATAGATCTTTGATCTTGAGCCATGGTGGCTCAATGGTTAGAGTGCAGTACTACGTCTGCTGACTGCTGGCTGCCTACAACTTGGGGGTTTAAATCTCACCGGGCTCAAGTTTGACTCAGCCTTCTGAGGTGGGTAAAATGAGGACCCAAATTGTTGGGGACAGTATGCTGACTCTGTAAACAGCTTAGAGATGGCTGTAAAGCACTGTAAAGCAGTATATAAGTCTAAATGCTATTGCTGTTGGTGAATATAACATTTAGCTAGAATTCCTAGTTTTGTACCTAGGCAGTTTTGAACCTATTTGTGTTTGATTTAGTTTTCTACCTATAGCTGGACATTAATAAATCATGGCAAACAGTAGCTGTCATGCACAGAAATGTTCTTCCATTCTGTATACAATGTCAAAGAAAGATTAATTTTGATGTGCTAAATATAGGAATATACAGCCATAGGAATATATCAGTTGTATAACATATATTTAGCAGTCACTGCATGGAAATAAAAATAATTCTGTGTAGACTAGATTATTTCAGCTTTATGCAGTCTACTGTAAATCTTGTCTAACATCATCAATTTCATCGACAATTTCAAATTAAAATTATAGAGCAGTTTCCTTCTAAAAAACATCTTATTAAAAATATCATTATTTGTTTTCTTTTTATTACATTGTTTGTCCCTGATTTTGGAGTGCAACTAATGCATTCTAAACTGAAAAATTACGGAAGCTGCATTGAATTCAAATAACCACTATTTATAGCACCGGAAAACTGGTAAAAGGCACACATTTCTTCATGAAACTCTGTACTGCATTTCATTTCTCTAGTAGTGCATGTACCAACCAGCCCCACATTAACATAAAAAGCTGTAAGATCAGCTTTGCTGGCTAAGGACCGCAGGTGATTTTCTCCAGCATTCTGGATCACACAACTACCAACCATTTCCACTGGGGAAGATCATAAGAAGGATGAGAAATCAAGAACTGTCATCCACCGTTCTTTTGCAGAGCTTTGCAGAATATATGGTGCCTACGATTCAAGAAACCATTAATGATAAATTGCTTTTATTCTAGATAGTCACCTAAGGCAGTCAAAAAAGCTCAGATGGTGTCCAAAGCTAGTCCATCAAAGCACCACCCCTTTTTATATGCCTCATGCATCCTGACCAGGTTTCCAGTTCATTACATTACATTTATGACTTTACTATGTCATAAAAGAATGAGACATTTACAAATCTGCAATTAAAAGCATTATTTTTATCTGCTATCTCTGAATTGAGCAGCAGATTATCCGTCAGCTTTGAAAGCATCCTGAAATAATTTTGCCCTGATAAATGGTTGTTTTCTCTACTTGCACAAGTAGCCTATTTATTTATTTAAACTGGAGTATTGCTGACAGTTAAAGTTTCTCACTGGTTCACAATTAATATGCAAGTGCCTGAATCTCTTTGCCATTAAAAATTTACATGTTTGCTGATGAGGAACACAAGTCTAATTAGAGTTATTGGATATTACCACCTCTCCATTCAGAATGCAAGTCTGTGACATGTTTATTGCACCTATTCCTATTTCTAGAGGTTCCTGTGATTATGAGAATTGTTGTTGTTTCTTTGAAACCAGCTACAAGTACATGAGGGCCTGTAGTTATGGTGGTTTTATCAGTCTGTGAATTTGATCCCTCCAACTGATACCATTATACAAGTGTCTTCTTTTTTATAGGATGGAGGTGTCTGACACCTTTCCCATATGCTATTTCTGACCAATTTTTCTGGCATTTAATTTGTTTCTTTTTCACTTAGAGTAAAAAAAAACAATTCAGTATGACAATGCAAAATTATTTCTAAGATTAGAATGAGTGTTCAGATTTGTTAATCCATGATTAATTGTGTTGCACTAAAATTAATTGCATGCATGTGAGTTGTTCACATTGCATTATGGCAAAAAAAAAAAAAGTCTAACCCTAACTACTAAACAAATCATCTTGCAGGTTCTCTGTATTTATTTATTTATATACAGAACTTATGTGGCTGCCTGTCTCATACAACGCCACTAGGCAGCTTATAACAATCCATAAAGCATAGTTAAAAACAAAGTTATGTTTCCCCCCAGGTGCCAGACCAAAGTATCCTCATAGGTTAAAACACCCAATTTAGCCAGGGGTGGTATATACTTATCTTCCCTACCGGTTTGCAAATGTGGGAGAGTTGTGTGCATTCACTTCGCTTGCGTGCACCACCTCTGCAGTTGCTCAGATCCTTCCATGTACATGCTTTTAGCAAAAAAAAATGGCCTAAATGGAATGCCATAGAGCCGGGTACAGGTAGGCAGAGCCACCCGCGATTTCCACTACTGGTTTGGGTGAACCAGTCCAAACCGGTAGAATACTACCTCTGAACTTAGCCCAATGCTTGGGAGAAGAGCCAGGTCTTCACAGAAGGCTAAAAAGAATAGGGATCCTCTGATCTCAGGTGGGAGACTGTACCAAAGGGCTTGGGCAGCTAGACAGGCCTTGAAGAAGGCCTGTCTCCAAGATCCTATCAGATGGTTAAGATTATAGTTACATGGCCTTACTTGTTTCCTGTGGTTTCTTTGCTGGATTAACAGTTCTAGCTCCATAGAAAATTATTCCCTCTGATACTGTAAATCTTTTCAGATAATGGGCTGAATGCCGTACGCATTCTTGGACAGGTTATTGTCATTGATGCCTCTATTTCTGAATCAGAAGCATTTAATAAGTTTTACACTCAAGGAAGTGATCAGAAAAGTACTCTGGGACATGCAATACTGCTTCGTAAATCTCCTCCTTTAAAATTGAATGCAGGTGGGCCAACACTTTTGACTCCCAATAATGTGTATTAAACATGTATGCTGCCTAATCCCAATGATTCTAAGAGGCTCATTTATCAATTGATAAAATTACAATAAAATCAAGGTTTCAGGGCATATATCTTGACTGGAACAAAGTAAAACTAGACGTTCAAGTGTTCTTGATCTCCCTGTGTCTCTCTTGAAGCCATCCATTTTTCTTGGAGTTTTATGCAAATAAAACTGAGAAAAGCTGAAAAGGTAGAGATTAAAAGTAATCCATGTACTTCTTTTACTTTTACTTTGGATTAGAGCCCCAAAAGTCAATTGTTAAAATATGGGTTTTATGACTCTTAAAATTAAATTGCATGGGTTTACTTTGTCTTACATTCACCATAAAGATGGGTGAAATTATATGATAGCACTCTAAAAAAGCTTTGGTACACCTACATTTTAAAACTGAATTTCTTCTGTGGCTTTCAGTTGTAGCCTGTAGCCAGGGGTGAAATGCTGTGAAGTCTGCTACTGATTCGCTTCTCATGCACAAGCCATTAAAAATTTACATGCCCAAACAGGTAGTTAAAAAACGCTTTAAAAAGTTTTAAAAAAAAGTTCCAACAATCAGTTGTGCGACAATCAGCTGTGCCCCGTGATTGTCAGAACTTTTTTTTTTACTTTTTTTTAGCATTTTTTTACTACGGGTTCAGGCAAACCAGCCCAAACCAGTAGCATTTCACCCCTGCCTATAGCCCACACAAACAAGTACATAAACTAATTTATCTGGAACCCATCTCAGATTTTATATTATACCATCAAAGAAGCAAGCCAGAAGCCAGGACAAAAAGATTATTAATTCAGGCTGTCCCAATTATTAGTAAAGTAAGGCAACAATATTAGAGAGTGTTTGTGGATGGGGAAGAGCAACAGAAGCATTATATGCAAAGTGATGTGCCTTACTGTTACACTAAGATCAACTGTCTGCAAATCCTATTTTGACTTCAGTGCCACCCTGGGTTTTGCTACTGCCCAAAGTGGGCACGTTCAATTTTAAAAAGTGGGTATGCCCATTTTTATGGATCTTAAGAAGTGGCATCTCAGAGAATGAGGAGGATAAACTAAAGTAACATTTCCTAACATTTTAATCCCACTGTATCCAGTCCTGAAAAGTAAACATGATTGTAAAAAGTGTAGCATGTTCCTTTAAATGAGTTTCAGTCAATGTATGCAAGTCATTTTCTCTCAGATCTTGAACAGCATTTTCAAAGTTAGTGTGACTATAGCTGGAGGCACCTTCTTTACACCTAGCAATTTAATGCATGGCATGGATCATTTTGTAGTGCCATTAAATACTGCAGAATTGAAAGAAGGTGCCCAACACTTCTGGATCCAATAAAGGTAGTACATAAAATAGATGATAAATAAATAATTATAGTAAATGAGATGCCAGAAAGAAAACATCTTAAATAAATATGGATGCTAGCCATGTGCATGCAAGTGTGTTTGGGACTGATTTTTCTCAGAAAAAGGGTACTCTAAATCCAAGTTGAAACACCATATTTATTGGAGTGTTTTCGTTGAGCTGCGTTCTATTTTGCAACACATCAGAGGAGGATAACAGAACATGATGATGTAACATATCCTTACTATTGCTTCCTTAAGTTCCAGGCAGTATCAGGTCTTGAAGCGTCATTGAACACTTAGTAGATATATGCCAGCATGTACCAGTCTTCCATGGCATTCCACTCTTCCTTTTCTAGTTAATAATATTTATCACATGTTAAGATTTAAGTTAATTCCTCTCCTTTAGAATAGACCCTGTCATCCTTTTCTTCAGTCACTCTTCTGTTTGTATTCTAACATATTATTTTATTTAATAGAATGAAATCCTTGTGGTACTCAGGGTCTTTATTTCTCTTTTATAGTCTAGACCAAGGTTCCCCCCATTATACAGTGAATAAATCTATAATAAAATCTATAATACTTCAAATTGTAAAATAAATAAGTGGCAAGTGGTCTTCTAACATGACCTATTAAATCCTATTTCAACTGACAATAACCATCTTCAATGTGCAGTACAAGGAGCTATCCCTAAAAACAACGTGGAAGTTTCCAAAATTCAATGGTTTGCTGACAAATTGTTGATCGCATCTTTAGCACTACTATATCCATGCTACAATTCTTGCATTAGTTACCTGTTTGTTTGGGAGACCAATTTAAAATGCTGATTGTCACCTGTAAGGAAATTCACTTTTGGTGCCAAGATACTTACAGGATCATCTGTTCCTCTCATATTTAATCCAGCTCAAGTAATCATTAAGAATAGGGCTGTTGAGAGCCTCTACCATGAGGAGCGGAGGGAGGACCTGTATTATGCTCCTTCTCAATGGCTGTCCCCACCCTTTGGAATGCTATGGTCCTGATTTAATCAATATCTCAGTCTCTTAGTCTTTAAAGTCCTGAAAATACTATTGTTCTGGATTTGTTTGTTGAGAATGCTTGGGATGCCTAGGTAGTTAGTTTAGGCTTGAATGTAATCTTATGTATTTATTATAAACCGCCTTGAATCTGTGAAGACACCATCTACAAATCATCAAATTAATAAATTACTTGAAGGTGGATCCTAGGAGTCCCCCCTTCAATTTGAGTCATATAAAAGAAAGGGGGGGCTACATGAATCAAATAAATAAGCAGATTTTCAACTAAAAACTATCCCACATGGCATAGCTTGGCACAGAACAATTTAGGATGGTTGGCAATTCAGTTTTTTAAATTATTTTTTAAATTTTAAAATAATTTTGTTGGCCACGTCCAACTTTTCCAGGTTCCACACAGATTCTTACGGTGAATGTGGCCCACCACTCAAAAGAAAGGACAGCCCTATCAGTGCACATTCTTTCAGTATAATTTTTCTCTGGTAATTTCCCACATTAACAAAAGATAAATGAAAGCAAAACAATTAAGTAAACTGAAGTCTGATTAACATAGTTAGAATTAGTCATTTGCTAAAACTCCCAAAGTCTGAATCGCCCAGTCATAGCACAGGGACAGAGCAACCCGTGACATACCAGATGTTGATGAACTATGAGTAGGCTCAGCTGGAAGGTACCATTAGTGAGGGATGTTGGGACTTCCAGTTGAGCAACCATTGAAATGCCACTGATTGACTATTCCTGACTAAGTAAATATTCCAAGATCTAAAAAGGTAAGGAACTTACATTTCAGATGCAATGTCCAAATAACCAGGATGCAGAAAGGATTGTTTAAACCATGGGTTTCATTCACTCAGGAAATGATATATAACACAATGATCAGTTGGATTAATGAGTTGAGAGGCAGCTGAAAAAATCATTACAAACAAAATATGTCTTTCCTGGAGGCTTCCTGCAAACTTCCTTAAAATTAGAAAGGAGTTTTAAATCAGTTTGATTGGCAACAATTCTCAGAAGTCAGTCAAGTTTCCTAATTTTTGCACCACCATGTTCACCTCAAAAACAACCATTTCCATTGCACTTTGCTTACTTCTCATTTCCAAGTCATTATGTCTCCCTCCATTATTGAATGACTCCCTACTGTATTCCAGCACCATCTTCCCCTTGTCTATGTTACCACTTTTCTGTTTCATTGAAGCTGTCTTCCCAATTTAACTGCTTTTCTACTATTTTTGGCAACTTAGGAACTTCTGGATTTTCTTCTCTTCTTTTATTCATAAGCTTTATTCTTTTCTCTGATGTTTCCAGGAAGAGCCTTGATACTCTCTAGTATCTTCTAGTCCACTGCTGATACCTGATACCTTTTAAAAGGTTAGCGCCCTTGACCATTAAGGGAAGACCTTTAAGTAGCTCCAGCTGAGAAGATGGCTCCAGGCATTTTTAGTACTTATGTTTATCCTGTCACAAATGTCCTTTTTAAATGTGATGCCAAAAACTGGTGTGGACAGAATAGGGTAAATTACATCTTCTTTTTATTTTGACACAATATTCTGTTAATATTGCCTGTGGCAGATAAGCTGCTATGTGTGAGAATTCTAACACTGCAAATTGAATTGCAAATATTCAGATGTAAGATGCATGTCTTTTTTTTCCAGAGAGAACTCAAGACTGATTGCAAGGTAGTTGACATGTAGACAGGGAGACCAAAAAAATCCAAATTCTTTGGAGGCACCCGCAGACTGACACCCAAGCACGCCAGCAATAAGTTGTACCAGAAGTACATAAAGTTTTTTATTTCCAATTCTGCAGGAGATACAGTAAATGGAATAGCAGACTATATAGTCAGTAAACAAAGGTTAATGTAGGAGAAGGAAGCCCAGATGTTCCAAATCAGAGAACCACAAACCAGAAAAGGGATACCAGTAGCAGGGGATACAAGGGATACCACCCTTGTACTGGGGCTCATTCAGTATAAATCTCAGATGGTGCAGGTACTAAAATTAGGGAAAGAGTTTGAGTAGAGTGAAAGTAGTAGTTTTCTTTTTCCCTTCCACTACTGTAGAGCAAAAGTAGGTAGGATACCTAAGGTACACAATCAGCATTCCAAAACTAACACTGTAAATAAACTCTTGGGGGAGGAGAGAGAGATAGAGGGAAGGAAAAGAACTTTGCAATTTACAGGATATAAAATAACAGATTGGAAGCAACCTTGTAGGTCTTCTTGTCCAAGCAGTGGTGGGACTCAGCCAGTTCGCACCACTTTGGGATAACTGGTTAACTTTCTGAGCAGTTAAGTGAACTGTTTATTGGAAAAAATCATTAGGGCAGAGAACCAGTTGTTAAATTATTTGAATCCCACCACTGAGTCCAACCTCCAATCCCTCTGCCCAAGTAGGAGACCCTATACCATTCCAGGCAAATGACTTTCTACTCTCTTCTTTAAAATCTCCAGTGTTGGAGCGCACACCACTTCTCGAGGCAAGCCATTCCATTGATTAATTTGGTGTTACTGTCAGAAAATTTCTTCTTAGTTCTAGGTTGGATTTCTCTTATATAAGTTTCCATCTGGTGCTTCTTGTCTTGCCCTCAGGTGCTTTGGAGAATAGGTTGTCCCCCTCCTTTTGTTACAAATTTGCAGACAAATAACTGTTAAGGTATTCTTTAGGAGTTCACTTGTACTCTGCTTCCATTATATGTACTCTCACTTTTACATACTCTCAAACTACATCCTCTTATTATTATAAATAGCAATAAATAACACTTCAGCTTATCTTCTGGCTCCATCTGTATCTGCATCAATTCCTATTTTAATTCATTCTCTGATACAACCTAGGACTGCTTTTGATTTTCTTTGCATCACACTTTTGGGCATTCATCTTGTGATCTGCCCAGACAGTGTTGTGCATATCTCTAATCTGTGGTCTTCCTCATCCTATACCAGTGATGGGCAACCTTTTTGGCGTGGTGTGTCAAAAATCGGCAAAAAATCGAGCATAACTCACGTTGTGTGTCACTTCGACAAAAACATAATTTTGCGCAATTTATAATTTAAACTACAAAAATGTATAATTGCAATATATAATTTTATTTAATAAACCAAAAACAAATTATTTAACATATCTGCTTAGTAACTTCTTTGTTCATCAGTCGATTTCGTATGTTGCCCTTGATATTATTGAACTTGTTTGGGGTGCCGTGAACCAGGGCTGTGGAGTCTGCTGCTTCCAGCTCCACGTCGTCATCAACATGCTGCTCCAGCCCGCCCCTGCTATGAATATTCCTAGTGACGCGAGGGCGAAGAATATGAATATTCATAGCGGGGGCGGGCCGGAGCGGCATGTTGATGAGGACGTGGAGCTGGAAGCAGCAGACTCCACAGCCCTGCCGTGAACTGAGATAAGTGTGGTGCGGTCGTAACCGACAGTCCCAGGAGTAGACTCTCTGTGCCGGCCTGACTGGAGAGAGGCGCGCACTGTTCCCGTGCTCCTCTCCTGCGGGTCCTCCCTCGCCGCGCTGATGACATGTGTGCGCACGGCACGCACACCTTACCAGCAGCCCCTGCGCTCAGAAAGGGGCGGTGGCGATACAGTAAGTGAGTGTGGGCGGGGGAGATCACACGTCCCCCCCCGTTCCTCCAGCACAGATTCTTTCATCCTCGGCGGCCGTGCAGGAGCCGAGGGTGAATCGCATGAAATCCTGTGCGTGTCACCCCAAATGGCTACCCGTGTCAGCACTGACACGCGTGTCATAGGTTCGCCATCACTGTCCTATACTGTACTTACAGTATGGTTTTAATTATTGCTATCCTAAAATTCATCTTGCTGTTTTATCCAATTTTTCTAGTTAATCAAGATCTGTTGCTGTCCAATGAGCTGCATGAGCACAAATTGCATTCAATGGACATTATAAATTGATATAAACTCCATAACATTTAGCATCACAGAACCCAATATTAGTTTTGCCAGGAAGAATTTTCCCTGTCAGTAGGACAGTATTGGCTATAAATCAGATTGGTGCATTACAAGCAGGGGGGGAAAATCCAGCAGCTCTACAATTTTGCAAAGACCGACTTTCCAAAAACAGCATGACAGCAAGCTTCTGAATGCATTTGAGATCTACTGTACAGCTGGGGAAGACAGTGGGACAGGTCTCTAGTTGATGATGTAGCACAATTTTTTAAAAGCTAAGGAGAAGTGAAAAATGGAGAGTGACACTAGTTAAGTAGATATGGAGGAGTCAAAATGTAGAGAAGAGTTTTAGTATATTCATGGCAAATTACAGAATTCTAAAAGTGGTGTTGATATATCCAAGTAACTTTCAAATTCTAGGGAACTATCACAGATCAGTATAGACCATGGGTCTTGATCAGTATTTTTTCAAATGTGACAACATACTGGCTGGAAAATTCTGGTAGTTGAAGTCCACACATCCTGAACTTGTCAAATTTGAATACTGGTCTAGAACTTATTGCCCTTGGCTAAATTTCAAAAGCTTTCTTTGGGCAATCTGTCTTGTAGGTAGATATCAAAGAATGTGGCTCTGTCTATGTATGTGTGTGTGTGTGTGTGTGTGTGTGTGTGTGTGTGTATGTGTATATACACACACACATAAACATAAATACATACATACATACACACACACACACACACACACACTATGTATATACTGTATATTATATATATACTGATAAAGGAGGAGATTCTGTGGCTTAGTGGGTAATATAACTGCCTGATATGTAATACAGCCCAGGTTCGATATATATATCCGTATTGTATATACGGTACACCAACTGATGTCCTTCCTTGGGGAGATGCATACCAGGAGAGGTGTGAAGATTTTTTTTTTAACATTGTTGCCATAAATCTACCTTTCTCAAAGTTTCATGGTATTGTTTTCATTGTTTCTTTGTGCTAATTTTGTTGTTTGGATTTTTTAGGGGAGGGTGTACATTAAGATTGTCCTGCTTATACATCTCTGAGAAATATCTGCTTGGCAAGGTATTTGGAAAAAAACAGATACTGAATTGAGAAGGAATCTTTTTACTGCTCTGTACAGAGGATTTAGCAATGCCAGTTCTCGTCAAATCATAGGTTTGCATAGATGTGCAATATCATCAGTCAGAACCCTGTCATACCACAACCCATTCAATCTGCAAATCCTTCCCAATTCAACAGAAGTCCAACTTGCTTTTCTTCATTTTGTCCTCTCCAATTGCAGATTCAGGAACTCATATCTGCAGGCTAATTGAGTGTGAAATGCAAGCTGGGAACATGGCAGTTCATCTTCTCAAACTTGCAGAGCAGCTAAAATAAGACCCTATAAAGTTCACATCAAAATATTTCTGACCAATATCTTCCAACCTCTACCTGTCCAATAAAGAAGTACTCACCAGTTTCCTAGCTAACTGGTTCCACTGTCCAGTGGCTCTTATTGTTAGGATTTTTTTCCTAACATCTCCTGGAATTTGTCTTCCTGCAACTTAGATCCATGATTCTGTGTCCTGCATTCTGTGATGACAAGAGAACAGACTTGTCCATCTTTTGTATAATATGCCTTCAGATACTTCATCCTATCCCCAAATAGTTATCTTTTCTTAAGGTTGAACATATCTAGTTCCATCTGCTTCTCTTTCTAAAACTTAGTTTCCTGTCAAATGTTTATCCTTATAGCTTTCATTGCACCTGTTCTAGCTTAATTGAATCCTTCTTTTTTATTTATTTTTTCACATCTTCCAAATTTCAGCATAAATCATTATATTTTTATACCTTTTGGATACCTCTTGTGCACTGTGTCCTGTGATTAGTCATAATTCTTATGCAATTTATTTCTTTGTTCTCTTACAGCCATGTTCATTACAAGAAGGTGAAAACATCTGAAGTTAAAAATAGCTCTCCTGAATAACAACTCATTTATTCCTCATTCTTACAGTTCATAGAAACTGCAGTACTTTTGGGTCACAGAAAAAGTGAGAAATGTCAGATTTCATTTTGTTCCTAAATTAAGTGTCATAAATATTTGGGGGAAGGGGTTATCATACTTTATTAGCAAATTATGCAAATGATGCTCAACTTTTCAGATACTGGTGAATTTGATATTAAATATTTGCTATTTGAATAATGCATTAACATTCATCCATTAATTCAAGTAGCCTCTGATAGTTCATGCTATTGTTTTATAGTGATTTGGCAATTATATCATATTTTCTTCTTTAAACTCAGGCTAGTGATATGGAATTAATCAACTTTGAAATAAGCTGATAACCAACCAAATAGAAATCAATGAATGTGATCATGCTCTTTCAAATATATGTTGATATATATCAAATACTGAAGTTATGTTTGTAAAAACTACAACAATGCATATGCGCCCCCCCCCATGCACACCCGCCCCATGCATATGTGCATGACACCCATGTGATCCCCGGGCGTGTGTGTGTGACCCTTCACACTCCTCCCACCCCCATGCATACACATGCATCTCCCGCATGTGCTCCATCCCTGCGCATGCACAGCGGAGACCCAAAAATCAACTGGCCAGTGGGAGGCACAGTGGAGCTGAGCTGAGGCAATGGCTTGCGTGCCTGCAAAGAGGGCTCATATTTTTATTTATTTTGGTCAATTTAAGGTGGTGAACATACCTAATATTCCTATCTCCTATTTTCCCCACAATAACTGTAATATACTGACAGACAGTATGGTAGTTTCCACCAAGGTCCTCTGTTCCGGCGGCAACAATACTCAAATCTGATTGGTTGAATTGTCTGACAGCTCCCTATAAAAGGGCTGCTGCCAGACAGAGCTCCAGGTCTCCGACAGCGAAGATGAAATCTACCGCATGTGCAATGATCGCAAAGAATCTGCACGGAAATTTGAAACATGTTTCCCACCTTGCGCCAGCTGTGGAGGCAACCACCAGCAATCTGCCTACTGTTTCTGAGACGTCATCTGCCAGCGATGTGAACAAAAGGGGCACATCACCAGGATCTGCAGAAGCAAATTCCCTGCAGCACCAAAGCAACCAAAGGGCCAACCTGCATGCCCAAAATGCCCAGATGAAGCTCTTGGCAGCCACGACCAAAGCAGCATGGGACAGAAGCTGATGCAACCTTCCAGACCATCATCAAGCAAGCAAGCACTCTGCAGAACAAAAACTGAGAGTCACCATCCTCCTTGAGGGATCTCCATGCTCACTGAAGATTGACACTGGGTCATCACTGACCATTGTGTCTTGGGCTACGCTAAAGAGAGCTGACCCCAGTCTACGAAGGCACAAGCTAAAGGTTCCAGATCTGCGCCTGAGTGACTACCAGGGGAACCACATCCCGGTTCTTGTCCGAGGCACTTTCTGAGTGCAATTCAAGTCTTTCGATGGCCTGCTTCCTGTGATGGTGGTCAGAAGATCCCTGCAGAGCCTCCTAGGCTTAAATTGGTTTGAATCCCTGGGCCTGGGGTGACTGGTATCAATGCCGTTCATGACAACAACACCGAGGAGCTCCTTAAGGAGTTTGAGGACATCTTCGGCACTGATCTAGGTAAGTATGTGGGGACTCCAATTTCATTTCATTTGGACACCAATGTAGCCCCTATTAGGATAAAGCCCCCGAGAGTCCCTTTTGCTCTCCGCCCCAAAATTGATCTCGAATTGGACAAATTAATTGGCCAGGGAATCCTAGAGCTGGTTGATCACATGCTGGGAGACCCCTATAGTGATCCCGGTCAAGCCTGATGGGTCTGTCCACATCTGTGTGGACTACAAGTGCACAATAAACAAAGCTTTACAACAAAGCACTTACCTGTGCCCATTGTACAGCACCTTTTACATTCCCTTGGCCCTGGAAAACTATTCGCTAAATTAGATATGGCGCAGGCATACCAGCAGTTGCCTGTAGATGGCGCCACAGTGGAGGCCCAAACGATTGTGACGCATAGGGGTGCCTTTAAATGCACCCGGCTACAATTCGGCATTAGTATTGCCCCTGGACTGTTCCAAAGTATCATGGAATGACTTTTGCAGGAGATACCAGGAGTCATCCCCTATTTTGACAACATTTTGGTATCAGCTGCAAACAAGGAGCAACTTTTCAAAAGTGTTTGGGCTGTTTTGACTAGAATTAGCAAAAAAGGTCTCCGCTTCAAGAAAGAAAAATGCCAAATTAATTTGACCAGGGTTGAACTTCTAGGGTACCTAATTGATGGCTCTGGGATTCACCCCACAAACAAATAAATTAAAGCAATCCAGGACCCCCCTACACCTCGCAATCAGACCGAGTTCCAAGTGTTCCTCAGACTCCTTAACTTCTACAGCGTCTTTCTCAAACAGAAAGCTACAGCCTTTGCACCAGTTCCTCAGCAAGAAGGTGAAATGGACCTGGGGCAGAGCTGAAGCTGCCGCATTTGCTGCAGTGAAAAAACTGCTGTTACCGGACACGTTCCTGGTCCAGTACAATCAGACTCTGATTGGCCACCTGTGCTGACTTGGGATTCTTCTCCATTCGGCATCGGGGCCGTGCTCAGCCACTGCATGCTCAGTGGAACTGAGGCACCCATCACCTACTACTCAAGGACCCTGTCAGTTGCCAAGCAGAACTACAGCCAACTGGATCATGAGGCTCTGGCTGCAATAGTTGGCGTTAAGTGGTTCCACAAGTACTTGTATGGCCGTGACTTTGAGATCATCACAGACCATAAACCGCTGTTGGGCCTTTTGGCTGGGAACTGGCCTACCCCACTTTGCTGTCACCATGAATGACTCATTGGACTATTTTCCTCATGGCCTACAGCTACCGACTCATTCATCGACCGGGTACCACTTTGGGGCATGCTGATGCCCTCAGCCAGTGCCCTCTACCAGAACTGTTTGCTGATCTGACCCCTGAGACACTGGTTTTGCTCATAGACTGCCGTGAGGCTGGCCTGTCTCCTCCAGCAAGGTCACCCACCACTCAGAAAAAGACCAGACTCTTGCACAGGTTTTGAACTGGATGTGGAGGGAGTGGCCCAAGGGGCGGGTTGGGCCAGAATTTAAAACGTTTTTTACTCTGGATTCCTGTCATAGTTAAAAGGGACAAACTGTTGTCAATGGTTGTTTACTGTGGGGGGACCAGGTCATTGTTCCAACCAATCTAACAACAACCACATTAGGTGGGTTGGAAGTAAGGAGGAATTTCCTGACAGTAAGAACAATTAAGGAAAAAGCTTACTTCCCTTGTGTGCTCTATCACTGGAAGTTTTGAAGAAAAGATTGGACAACCATTTATCTGAGATGATATAAGAATTTCTGCCTTGAACAGGGGTTGGACTAGAAAACCTCCAAAATACCTTCCAGACCTATGATTCTACGAGCTTATGAAATGAATATAAACCCCCTTACAGATACCCAAAAATTCAAACTTTAAAATGAAATTAAACTGCTAGTATTTTTCATGGTTATTTGGAAACATAGACAAATTATGCATTGACATGTCATCAGTAGTAAATTGCTTTAATAGCTTGTTTGTTAAACTAACACCTACAAAGCTGTTTACTTCATTAATTTGCAGATTTGATCACATCCAAACATTAAAGCAATTTGAAGGCCTAGGAAAATGTCATCTACCATAGCACAGGAAAAGCAAAAGGGAACCCTTTAACACTTTTGAAACCATGTTAGGTGAAAAGATAGGCAGGTGGTGAGTCAGCCTCTAGTGAGTGTCTGAGACAGACAAGGAGAGACAGGCACACATTTGCATTCAGTCTGAGCATACATATTAACTTTGGAGAAGGTGCTTTCAATACTGACCTTGTAGCCTGCAATTTTCTCCTGAGAAGGCTACATATCTTGCACCTCAAATACACCTGAAGCATGTGATCTGATGGACTTAGTCACAAAAAACTTACACCATAATAAATGGCTAAGTGCACATCTAGACAGCTGGTTTAATGTATTTTCCTCCAGTCCCTATGGCAGCACAAAATATGCCAGCATAAATTTTCTTTGTTGACACAGCCAATCTCTACTATGCCTCCTTAATGAGGCCAGGGAATGGGGCTGCTCTAACAGTTTATTGCAAAGCAAGTTACAGTACAGCGATTGGTGAACTTCCCTCCAGTAGGGAAAAAAAAATCACCAATCACTGTCCCTATTTTAGACTGGGAATGAGGGAGTGTGGAGAGGAGGAAGTGAGATTAACAGATGATGGAGTGATGAGTTTAATCATCCTTTGATATTGGGAGGGGGGGCTTTCCACCTCTGCTTTATTGGGAAGCCTCTATATACTGATTGATCATTCATAGAGCCTGAATCATAGTGGTGAAGTAATGGAGTTACATATAAATAGATCTAAGAAAAGGATATAAAATGCAGGAGATAATTCCAAAGAGAAGTTTGGGATAAGGGATCATATTATCCCTTAATACAAGACAATACAAAATAATGCAGTCCCAATACATATCCACAACTTTGCATTTTTCATAACTCCCTCCAGAGGTGGGTTCCTACCAGTTCGCACCTATTCGGTAGAACCGGTTTGTCAAATGTACCAAACTGGTTAGAAGAGGTTCCACCAGTGGACCCGGAAAGCAGGCCACACCTACAGAAAAGGTTCTAAAAATTTTGAAACCCACCACTCACACACACACACACACACACACACACACACAGACTCACACAGAGAAAGAAAGAGAAAGAGGAAGAAAGAAAGAAAAAAAAGAAAGTGAGAGAGATGAAAGAAAAAAAGGAAAAAGGGACAAAGAGACAAAAGGAAGGAAAGAGAGAGAGGCTCCCACCAGGCTGGCAAGCCACTCCCACCAGGTCACATGGCCGACAAGCCACTCCCACAAAGGAGGCCACACCCACAGAGTAGGTTCGAAAAAATTTTGAAACCCACCACTGACTCCCTCCCATGAACCAGGGGCTGGAATTCCCAATAAAGCTCTATTTTGAAGACAGTTTTGAACACAAATCAGTGGATCATCTGCAATCTTTGATCCACTAAATGGATAGAAGGAATTCAACTAAGTCAGATTTGTCAAACTCACATCATCGTTTCATCATCATGTGACGCATCACAATTGTTTCCCCTTCACTAAACCGGCAGTGGGTGTGGCCAGCACGTGACATATCTGCCCTGTGGGCCACAAGTTTGATACTCCTGAGCTAAGTAAGACATTTTTGCTGCCTGTCTTTCCTACCATGGAAAAGCATGCTGGTTGGGAATTCTGGGGATTGAAATCCAGACATCTTAAATTTGCTGTGGTTGAAAAACACTGTTCTAGGGCACAGGACCAATTTGATAGATCATTTCCAAAACACATTACAGAATGCAGTCAGTATTGGTGTTCTTTTCTTTAGCAGAAAATGAATGCTGATAAAAGAAAGGTATGGGCACAGATAAAGGCCATCTCTGTCAAAGACAACCAAGAATAGTTGTTTGTTAAGTCACAAATGGCTACAAATCCCATCAGAGTATCATAATATATATGACTGTTTCTCAGTCTGTCATAAGGATACACAAGGGACAGCAGGACCAGAGCTGACCCTGAAAAAGCCTTTTTACTAAACAGTTTTAAGGCAGTGGGGGAAAGGGAATTGTAACTTTAACACTGTTGAGTAGCTTGGGAGAGAAAGGGGAAGATGGATTGCTCAGATGCTAGTTTCCTATTAAGGATGAATCAAATAAACTAAGTCAGGCAGGGGAATTGTGAAGGAGAATTTGTCTTCAGAAGCAAGAACAAAGAGAGTCAGATATGAAAATAGAATTGCAAATATTAAAATGCCAGCCAATGAACTTTCTTTTTTCTCTCAGAATGAATACACCAACCTAAAAATCCGCTGGATCAGGTTAAAAATCCATCTAGTCTAATGTTCTGTTTCATGCAATGGCCAAGCAGGAAACTCCAAAATTAGCTCAACATCATCAAATTCAAGGATGTATGGAGAATCATTTTAGTCTGATGGCAAGGAATAGGCAGGAATTCTAGGTTTTAGAATCTTAGATATGTCTGTTTCATTACTTTTACCAAAAAAAATTTGAAACCCAAGATTCTTCCAATATTAGTATCCATCACAGCTGTTGCTAACTTTTCTAAAGTATTTTTTTTTCAAAATCAAAATAAATAACCTGCAATTATGAAAAAAGCCATTTAAAGCCACTGCAACCATTTTCATTGACCTTAATTTCTGAGTCCCACCTGTAAGGTATATTATGTTAGAAATGAGATCTTGAGGAACTGTAATTCATTGGTTTCAAAGTGACCCCCTCAGTACGTAAGGTCTGTCAGTGGTATATATACAATTTACCTTCCCTATTACATTATAACCAGGAGTGGGCTTCAAAAAAATTAGCAAGAGGTTCTCTGTCCAGTTGCTAGGTGGCCGTGGCCATGGTGGACATGGCCTAGTTGGCCTCCTGCACCATGCTGGGGGAGGAGGTTTGCCCTCCCAAGGCTCCGGAGGCTTTTCTCAAGCCTTCAGAAGGGGGGAAATGGTCTCCTCAGGCTCTGGAAGCCCTCTGGAGGCCAGAAACGGGCCCATTTCATGCCTTCCTGAACTTCCAGTAGGCCCGTTTTTCGCCCTCCCCAAGCCTCTGCATGTGCACTTACCTGCATCCAAAATGGGCCACATGGGGACTCCTGGGAGGGTAGGGGGCAGGGCCAGCCAGGAGTGGGATTTGGGGATTCTCCAAACTACACAGAATCCTAGCCAGAGGTTCTCCCAAACCCCTGCGAACTGCCAGCAGCCCATCCCTGATTATAACATGCATCCATGTATAATATTTTACATAACTTATACATACACTTTCACACAGACATATACTTCTTGGAATGGGGAGAATGTCTCTGTTTTTATACAATACAGGTAGCCCTCGACTTACAGCAGTTCATTTAGGGACCATTCAAAGTACCAACAGAACTGAAAAAAGTGACCATTTTTCATCCTGACAGCTTTGTGGCATCCCCATGATCAAAATTCAGATGCTTGGCAACTGACCATAGCTGTGTCCCAAGGTCATGTGATTACCTTTTGCAACCTTGTGACAAGCAAAATCAATGGGGAAGCCAGATTCACTTCACAACCATTGTACTAACTTATGTGATTCCCTTCACAACTGTGGCAAAAAAAGTTCATAAAATGGGTGAAAACCCACTTAAATGTTTCACTTAACAACATAAATGTTGGGCTCAATTTGGTTATAAGTCGAGGACAATCTGTACACTATTTTTTGGTCATTCTGACTACCAGGAGACAATACTTGACTAGTTTCATCCTTAATGGGAATTGTCAAATATACCTAGCTAGATGTTATTCTGTGGTCTCAAAGCCCTCCGCAGGGAACTGAACTCATGGATCATTGCATTCTCAGTATATTCATGATGTAACCAAGTAAGCAAAAAGAAACGTTTAGTGCTCTATATTGGACAGGAAAGAATGTGGCTGCCTTGGTTACAGTTGCTATAGAAAGGAGATTTCAGGCTAACACATTAGATATAATGAGGAGATAGTAAATTACCATTTGGATTATTCAAGGACACAACACCATTTCATTAGAAGTATCATAAGGAACATGATGCATTACATTTTTTTTTTTTTTTAAGGAAAATATAGTTCACATTTGCGAACCGGTAATGAAGGTAAGTTGATTTCACCAGGGGTTGAAAGTATCAGGCTAGGAAATAACCACTGGAGGACATTGGATTGCAGCTGAAGGGAGCAGATTATGGAGACGGAGGAGGGACAGGTTTTCTAGTTTGAGTAATTAGCATTGGAAAAGGATCTGGAACCTATAACTGTATTTATAAGGAGCGCTGAGATGAAGTTGCAAGCTAATAGCAGCACCAGGTTAGCACCAGGTTTCAGAAAGAATCTGAACAAATGTAATATGAACAAAAAGAGATTAGAAAACTGAATTGTCTTGCAAGCCAAAGATTAAAAAGCAAAGAATTATTATTTGTTTTTGTCTATTTTAACTAGGGTTTAGCTAAGATTACGTTTAAGCAAAATATATTTAAACCAAGGGAAAATGTTTTATCACTGGAACATAAACGTTTAAAAAAGCCTGTGGTAAGTGGCAAGTGTGGTTCTTGGCATGACCCTTGATGACAACTAACATTGCTATGGCATCTAGATTTTTTTTTTAGCCTTTATGAAAGAGGAAGAGGAGGAGGACAGTCTAAATGCAGTGCCTGGAAAACACAGGAAGAAGGTAACTTAATACCAGACCTAAGAAAGAGTGACATAACACAATCCAGCCAAAGATCAGTTATTTATCAGAAATTTACCACTATTGCAAAATTCTTTATTTACATGCATCAGAAGTGTCAAACTCAAGGCTCACAGGCTGGATCCGGCCCACAGAGTGCTTAGATTTGGCCCAAGGAAGCCGCCCTGGAAACAGCGAAGGACCGGCCTACTGTGCCTCTGCCAGCAAAAATGGGCTCCCAATCTCCGTTTTCAGCTGGGACGGCCTCCTTCAACCCTTTGCCAGCAAAAACATGGCTTGGGAGGGCTAGGTGCTGGCAGAGAGTTGAAGGAGGCCATCTCAGCTGAAAACAGAGATTGGGAGTCCGTTTTCACTGGCAGAGCACACAGGCCACCACAGGCGCCCTGACACGAGTGACGTCAAGTTGGTCACACCCACTCTGGCCATGCCCCCACTGCCCCCCACCAGGTCAAATACAACCCTGATGCAGTCCTCAATGAAATCAAGTTTGACACCTCTGGCATACACCACACAGACTAAACCTATACTACCCTAATTTAATTAATATAGCATGGGAGAATGTAGGGAATAGATATACTAAATATCTTCCTTGTACCACATTTCAACTCTGGATTTTGCTTTTCTTCTCTTGTCCCTCTCCTTGGAACGTGTTTCCTGCATCCTAGGAAGCTGCTGCATTACAGTAGCCCACCACAGATGATGGTGGATAATGATGATGGTGATGATGACAATCACAACGACAAAACTAGTTTCAAGACTACAGCATTATTTTTATCTAAAAGAAGTCGTCTGGACCAGGGGTGGGTTCCTGCCAGTTCTAACCCCTTCTATAGAAGAGGTTCCACAAATCTACAGTGCTGTTTCAAACCGGTTCCAGCTCCCTCCCCTCGCCCGTCCTCACATCATCAAGATGAAGAGCGAGAGGAGGAATTCTGGGAGTTGAAGTCCACAAGTCTTAAAGCTGTCAAGTTTGAACACCCCTGGGATTTTTTTCTAAAGGGTTAGGGGTGCAAGGGTCTTGTAACTTGACAGCTTTAAGATTTGCGTGCTTCAAATGCCAGAGTTTCTGAGCCAACATTTTGGTTGCTAAGCAAGAGTGTTGTTAAGTGAGTTCCACCACATTTTACAAGTTGGCCATGCCCACCCAGTCACATGACTGCCAAGCCACTCCCACTCAGTCACATGGCTGGCAAGCCACTCCCATCCAGTCACATGGCCAGCAAGCCACTCCCACCCAGTCACATGACCGGCAAGCCACTCCCACAAAGCAGGCCACACCTACAGAAGAGGTTCTAAAAAATTTTGAAACCCACCACTGCTCTGGACTATATGGGCATTTGTGGGGAGAGGAACGATATTAGTTGCAGTAAAGAATTTTGGTTTGGAAATATAAAAAGACAAACATAAATGAAGATGATAGGAGCAATTTGGAGAGCTGAGGATGAAGCTGATTTGTCTTCTGTAAATTAGTATTTTGTGAGCAACTGATTAAGTCTATTCATAACAGCCATTTTGTAAACGTTACAAAAGTTTTCATTTACCCCCCAAAGTTGGCTGCTCCTGAGTTAAATATTTTTAATTTACTGTTTGAAAAATAATTACCTATACCTCATAAAACAATTCCCTTCAGAAACATTTTAATCCTGCTCCTCTAGAAAGGTTGTCCCAAGTGATATCAATGCCATAGTTTTACCATAGTATCAAATCATTAAGGTATGACAAAATTCAGGGAAACATGTTGATGGCAGCAGTTGCCATGTTTAATTATAGTTACTATCTACCTAGGATAGTTTATTAAAAACTGGGGAAAGCAGTTCTGCAAGTTAAAACATTAAAATTTTAACAGAAGAAACATAACAAGAAAAATTGTGAAGCAACTCCTAAAATCTTCTCTGTGTAGGTGCAGTAAGGAGTGGCGTTCTTTCATATTTTGCTGCAGAGATGACATCATGAAGTGAGGTATTCACTGCTCTGAATTCCTAGGAGGAATAACAGGCTACTAAGATATCATACTGCATGTAGCAAAAGATGAATAGTTGGAACAGCACTATTTGAGGACATAGAGCAAGTACAGCAGACTTAGAAAATAACTAACATTTGCAGGAACAAAAAAAGATATTTTTAAAAATATTTGGATGATCAAATGTACCCTGAGGATATTCCAGCCATAAAATACTGAGTATTTGATAGAAGTGTTAATATTAAAGAAGAAAGGAATAGAATGAAAATAACATTGCTCATTGAAAACTTACAAAATAATTGAACAAAAGCAAAAAGAATCTGAAAAGAAAGAAAAAAGAAAGAAAAAAGAAAGAAAAAAGAAAGAAAGAAGAAAGAAAGAAAGAAAAAAGAAAGAAAGAAAAACTTTTGATTGAAGAGACTAATAAAATTCCTTCAGCTTCTTTTTCTACCATCACAGCTTTCTAAGAGAAAAGGCCCTTTCTAAAAAGACATATTGCAAGCACCAAACAATCACTGGTACTCAGTCACTAGTTTAAGATACCATCAGACAGGTTTAAAACATGACCAAAGGCAATAACTCTCCCTGCTGTGTACAGAAAAAAAAAATAAGAGTGTATTTGGCACACACAAAAAATAAGGCAATGAGAGAGAAATGCTGTGTGTTCTCGGGGAGGAGTAGCTATGAAAAATGAAATGTTACTGTATGTAACCAAGATGCAACAAAGATCAAGTGGAAAGTCATGAAACTGATTAAACTAAGGTTGCACTATAAGCCAAAGCACGTCCCAAAGGTACTTTTCAAAGAGGCAACTGGACTTTCTGGTTTTTCTTTGAAGACATTTAACTTCTCATCCAAGAAGCTTCTTCGGCTCTTATGGATGGTGGGGAATGGAAGGATTTGCAGACAGCTGGCTGTTTGCATTCGTTTAGTGAGTTGTTAAGGCCACCTAAAGGTTTATCTGTGTCATCAGATCACCTGAGTGAGGCAACTGGGTATAGAGCCTTCTTGAAACTGCTGAATGAATGCAAATGACCAGCTGTCTGCAAGAGTATAAATCCTTCCATTCCCCACCATCCATCCAGAGCTGAAGAAGCTCCTTGGATGAGAAGCAAAATGTATTCAAAGAAAAAACCAGACGGTCCAGTTGCCTCTTGAAAAAGCACCTTTGGGACAACCATGACCTGGATGACTGAGAATCTCAATGGACAATCCAAAACATAGTTTGAGTTTCATTATCTGCTCTTAAGGACACAGCTATTCTTTGATGTCCATAAGCCAGACTTGGTTCAGCTCATTAAGTACAGATTCTGAACATCAGTTGCTGGGAAAGGTGCCATTTTGACCATGGGATGCTATTGTACTCAGAAATGACTGGTTGCCAGTTTAGGAAATGGAATAGTGAACTAGTTAGATCTTTGGCCTGTTCAGAAGGACTCTTCTATCTTCTCATGTACTTCATTGATCTTCTCCAAATGAATGGTAAAAGGAGACTGATGAACAAATAATGATAGAAAGGATGGCAAAGAACAGATGAGTGTACCCAAGACAGGAAACTGAATACTATCTGGTCTAAAAGTCTTTGTAGCCTATATAAAAGCATGTAAAATTTTGGCAGATGTAATCTCAAACTGTAGAAGAAATTTCCAATTGGAAATTATTAAAACAAAGGCAATGTCCATCAAGCCAATAAGTTGATTCATATATTGATCACCAATTAAAGTAGTATTGGATGAAAGTATTTTTTTTATCCAGTATTCTTTTAGCATGACCAGGGTGGAGCAGAGAATGTCCTCTTTGGATCTGGATAGTCATGAGGCTGAATCTTCTAATTTCTCACACAGGGCTGACACTTATACTTGTCAGTCTCCAAAAATGCTAAAAGCTTTTGAGTCCTTTCCAGACAGTTAAGGGAACACACACTCTTATTCTGGCCAGTAGCGCACAGCAGCTACTCTTTGAAACAAAGCATCTATATCTTCATTGTTCATCTTCTTCAATTTTATTTTTATGCAGTGAGGAAGAAACCTGGCAGGAAGGTTGAAGACCAGGGTATCCCCCTCTGCAGAACTCCCAAATAGTTGATACCTTTTCCTCATGCCTGTATTCATAGCAGACTCTCTCCTCTCTGGCAAACCTATTCCATTCCAAGTGATGTTACTGTGCATACTCTTGCCAGCTTAGTTTGCATCATTCCAAACTTTAGAGTGTCAGCAATGGGATCTATTCTGTTTGTCACTTGGTCTGCAAGTAGGCGTGGTCATACTTGAACAAGATCATAAGAGAGTCATCACCCTGACTTGAATTAACTGCTGCAGTCCCATCTTTCCTGACCCTTTTAGTTATTGTTAGGCAGTATTGCTGAATCAATCAAGAATAAGCACAGGTTTTATGATGGAGCTATACTGCACCCAACATATATTGCTGTAATTTAGCATACTGAAGACCCCCTCTGCTATTCTTTTCATGGATCAGTGGCTTGCATTGTACAAATGGCCCACTAACCAGGCCCCTTCTTTATTCAGTCTTGGATATCAGTGTGGCAGAGATTCTTGTAGACAGAAAAGTGAGAAGAGGCTAGTGAGTAACAAAGCCAACACTGGAATCTACAAAGACATGGGAAACCTACTGAAGATTTTCCTCCCTGGTGCCTTCAGCAATCAGGGATAAGGGTTGAAAACAAATATACATTCTTTGGAGCCTAAGCAGTCTAAATCAAAACCCCAACATAATAATCAAAATAATATGACTAACCAAGGGGTCAGCTAATCTGATAGTCTGAGGCTTGATCTCCTGCTCTTGCACCAACAATAAGTCTCAATAATGCAACTTCTTATTTGTGTAGTCTCTGATTCCTTCCTCCCACCCTCCCTCCCTCCCTCCCTTCCTTCCTTCTTTCCTTCCCTCCTTCCTAAAATGGATTTCTAGCTTCAAGGACCAGCATTCTTCTTTGCCAAGACAATAAGCTGAATCCAACCATAGAAGGTGGGGGAGTTTGTTTGATGAGAGTAATACAGGAGGAGATGCATTCTCTTTGTTATCCTATGGTGTCTCCCTCAATTGTTTCCAATCACCACATCAGCTCCTTCCTCAGACCAGCTCTTATGCTCAGCAGGCACTGAATCAGTAAGCCCTCAAACTCTGCTACTGTGGCTTACTCAAAAGGAGACTGGTATTTTCCCTTCACCATAAATATGTTTATTTAAAACTGAGTTTTATTTTGTTCAATGAGACTCATGCCACAGTAAGGATATTTAGAGCTGGATACACAAAAATGCTGGCAATTCCTATTGGAAAGATAGGAGCTATTTGTTAAGTATAAATGCTGGACAATCTTTGAATCGTGTCAAATACCCACATGGAAAGAGACAAAGGTTTTTGTTCTTCTTGTTACTGAGTTGTTAAATAATTGGAAAATAAAAGGCAAGTGAAAATTAACACTTTTCTTTATTCAGCTCAATATTATTTCACAGCTGGACATAGAACATTGTCACACACTGACAACCTAATGCTTTGAAATTCTGGTAGATGGAATTTAGGGAGATCTAAAAACCTTAATTAGATTAATTCGGCATGTGTCCCACATTCGTTTTGCCTTTTAAAAAACAGAAGGGGCAGGAGGCTGATGGCTGCCATGCCGACAGCAGAATTTTGACATATGGCTCATAGAATTGATCAGAGTCCTTGCCAGAAACCCATTTAGATTGTAAAATAGGAATAAAAAGTCAAATTGTCAATAGCAATAATAAAGGAAGGAAAAAAGCAGAATGTTGACATGCGGTATAAGCAATTATTCTGCAGGTCCAGCGCATATTTGATACTGGTTTTTTGCTCCTCATTTTTATTTCTGTATTTCTGATATAGAGGGACTGACTGAACTACCTTTTATTGATGAAACACCCAATATTTTTAATCTGAGGAGGTGGGGAAACAAGATGAGGATCAAAAAATGTCAAGGATGGTGATGGAGAAAATGTGTTCATTTTTATCTCTATCTCCTTTCTTTGCCTCTTTCCAGTAAGTGAAGCATTTGAATGCTAATAAAAACATCACCGAGAGTGTGCTGAGCAGTGATTGAGTTCTTTCTAATGAAAACTAAATCAATTAAAAAATGTAAATACCTCTTTGGCTAAATAACTGGATGCAGGAATTTCAAGATGGATTTGTACAGTCAGCATCACATTTAACCTTTTGGGGACTCAAGAGATACATTGGGCTGAGTGATTGGGCAGTGTGGACAGTCCTTTGTCATATAAATAGGGATCTCCTCATTTCAGAGATGTCCCCATCTGGATTTTGGATTTTGTGCCAGCTCCAAATTCAGAAGAGATGGAATGACAGTTTTCATTTGAGAGACTCCATCGGCATTAAGGGTCATCAGATATCAGCTTAACTGGTACAGCTGAATTATAAAGATAAGATAGGTATGTTGCTCTTTATACTGTCTACCTTGCTGCAAGGCAATCTCCTTGTTTGTCCTCATCACACAATTTGGCAGTGAAGTCCCTGAGGCTGATCTTTGAGAACTTCAACTTGCCTTCCCTAAGGAGAAGATTATTAGCAGCTCCAAAGTACATTATGGGCATGACAACTATGGGCCTATAGGATCCAATATATTCTGGAAGCCACACATTAGGTCCATTTTTTTGGTTTTGGGGATCCTGTAACATGATTTATGGCTTGGGTACATTAATATTTGTCCTTTGTGATGTTCAGATAACTCAAAAGTTTTGTCATAAACCTTTGCAGGAAGAATAAGCTATTTGAGAGTCGACACCAGGTATCTAATGGAACTACATAGTCTCCAGAATGTAATGGAGGATTTCCAAATAGATCATGGCAGTTTGAGACCCAAACCAACTTTTGAAATGGGGGTCAGAGCATGGGCCTTAGACCAAATTGCACTTGAATGTTCTGTCCTTGTTTCCTGATCTGGGGGAAGTGGGGAGAAAGCTTGATTTCCTGAGGACTTCTTGGGTATGAAGTAAACCTAGAAAGCAATGTTGGTGTAAAATGAGTTGTTTAGATCTATATCCTGCTTTTTCTGAGAGATAGTGACTGGAAAATCCTGAACTATGGAAATCCTGAGTTCGTAGGATGAACCTGAGTCTTTCTAGTCTTCATCCAACATCTCAACTGCTACTTCATATTAGCAAAAAATGAAATTGAGGGGTACAGGTTGTTTTGAAATAACTATTGACCACCCCTAATGTTCAAGTTAAATATTCAGGGTTCAATCCTCTATACATTTTTCAAGATGTCTGAGGAAGTTTGCCTTGATTATGTTTGCATTGTAATCCTATGCTCAAGCATGCACCATCAATTATTTTCCATAAATATGTTTGATCTGTATTCAGTATAGGATTTAAGGAATGTGAAGAGAATCTCTACATGGATCTCCTATCAAGACAGTTTTTTTAGGTGGGAACCACTTACTTATGGGTCACATTATATCACACTACCAGTATATACTTTTTTGGGTCTAGTAGACATTTTGTATATACATGAAAAAGTATTTAAATGTCCTCTTTACCAACATGTCCTAAAAGTTGAAGGAGCTTAGGGTATTACCATAAATAACCTAAACAATAAAATTATTGATCATTCTAGTGAACTATTTTTGTTCTAATCAGCAGAGTCAGCTTTTTACCTATAGTTGCTGATGATTAAACAGAAGATTTTATGCATGATCTATCAGTCAAGCTGAGAGATATAATTTTCTTACTAGTGACAAAGTGACTTTTAGAGTCGTCCTGTCATTGTTATACCAAAATAACAGCAATGAGAACAGCTTATATATCACTTCAATGTTAGCATAAAAATACTCTAAATCATTAAGTAGTAGGAGAAGTAGACATAGAGTAACCTATTCAAACTCTTTCTATGAGCTCCACAGCTCAGATTATAGCTGACCATTGGATATTTGACTATTTGGATAAAATTGTGGCCTAAAATTCAGGGTGGGCATTGAAAATGTTTCCAAAATTAGCCAACATTTTCTTCATCAGGGTTCTTTGTTAGCTAGAATGTGTTTTTCACTGGCTATTATCTATATTCATTATAATGAACAGAATATGATTAATTGTACCCAATGACCTGCTAGTAAATCTTAGTTTAAGCAGCATCCTAGTCCATTTCCTATGTCCTCTAAATCTTTCCTCCCTGTTGTCCCATTTCCAGGACAGATTTGAGATGGAAGGAAGAGTTTCAGAAAAAGGAGGGGTGGGACTTACCAGTAAATAATATATCATCAATTGGGGGAAAAGACAGCTAAATTTAATTCACCCGAGTGACACTGCATAATAGATCTAGTAGTTGTACTATTTATGGAAAAGCTTATCAAGTGATAAGTGTGAGTTGGTATAGACTAATGTAAGACTGGTAAGAGTATTAAATTAACACATGATGGGTGAAATAATTAAGAGATGCAAATACTGTGAAACAATTCAAGTTTACAGGTTTCCTATAGAAATCCATACCTGAAATTCAAATGATGCAATATGAAAGGTTGCCATGCTTCAGCTACTATATGTTAGCAAATATTAATTTCAATTCCATTATCACATCAAACGTCTGATCGGTTTATGGCAACAACTAAAAAAATGACAGTTGTCCATATATAGTTATACAATTTGTATTAGATTGTGGCACAAGACTATATCAGTTCTGAAAAAAAGCAGATCTGAAGGGCTGATAAAGGATTTCAGCAGAGAGATCAAAGTTTAATATAATTAGAGCACTGCTTAAACTGACAAAAGGAAACTACTGAAGTGTGCAAATGATTACCTACGTGTTAAATTGCAAACCAGTCAAGTAACTTACACAAGTACCTGCAAATTGACCAGTCCAGAATATTGGTGGGAAAATTTGCCACCAATTCTAAATACACAAAGAGATGCAATCTTTTTGAAATGGCCTGATCTGTTCTCAGGAACTCCAAAGATAGTCCAAAGACAGTCAAGTCCAATTCATTGCATGGATTCAGAATGGGTTTTATTCCTGAAATTGGTATAGAGATTTAAAATTGGATTGTTTTTGTTTTGAGATGGAATGTGATAATATTTGTAGCAATAATGAGCCCTATGTAAGGTGTTGTGGCCCGGCAGGAGCTGTTGGCAACCAGGTGGCGGCAGAGCATTGGATCAGAGGGAGTGTTCAGGGAAACACTTGGGAGTTGTTGCAGGATGCACCTCGTCGAAGGGTTACTCGATGGAAGGAACAACTGAGTACTTACAGGAGATGATTGCGAGCAGCTGTGGCTCATTGGGATCCTCTCCTGAGTATGAAGAGACTGCTGGTGCCACGCCCTGGTTGCAAAAGTCAACGTTTTGTTTCGTTCCGTTCCTGTTCTAGTGATTGTCCTTGTTCGCGTTGATAAACCGAGAGAAGCCTACTTGGATAAGTAGGTTTTCTAGAAGAAGCCTCTTTGCAGTGCTGCGTTTGTTTCTAGGACTTTTATCTCTTTGTTTATTTGGGCTTGCAGCCAACAAGAGCTTGGACTGATTAAAAGAAACCTTTTGTAGGTACGTGGCTTTTGGCTTTCATTCCTGAATGGAGAAGGCGGGTCAGAACAGATTGACTTCTGCCCCAGACAAACCTCCATTCATATTATCATGGAGCAGCTTCATGCTGAGAACGCCCAGCTGGCTCAGCAGATTGCAGTATTGGCTGGTCAAGTTTCTCAGCTGCAGAGACTTGCAAACCCCCCCCCCCCAGCCACGGAGGAAGTGCCGGATAAGTTTGATGGAAATCAAGCCATGTTTGCAGCGTTTTTGGGATAATGCCAGCTGTTCCTGAGTTTGAGAGTGGAGGACTTTCCCATTGACCGGACGAAGGTGGGATTTATTATTAGTTTACTCTCAGGCACAGCTGCCCGTTGGGCTACACCAGGGGTGGGTTTCTCGCCCCGTTCCAACCGGTTCGGTTGGAACGAGGCCGGCGGCGTCCTCGGGCACGCACGCGGCGTCCTCGCGCATGCACGCGGCGCGCGCATGCGTACTAGCATCTGCGTGATGCTCCAGCTGCTGCTGGAGGATCGCGCAGGCGCTGTATGCGTTCTGCGCATGCGTAGAAGCGCAGAATTCGTAAAAACCGGGTAAGGAGCGGGCGCGGGTGTGCGGGCGCGCGCGGGGGCGGGGGGGGGCTTCACCGTTCCCGGAAGTTACTTACTTCCGGGTTCGGCGACCAACCGGATCGCAGGGACCGGTGCGAACCGGTCGAAACCCACCCCTGGGCTACACCCTTGTTAACTCAGCCTAGCCCTTTGTTGGATGACTTCCAGGGTTTTTGTCAGCATTTCAGGCAGATGTTTGAAGATCCCATTAAGGGGGAAACAGCAACCAGACATCTTAAGTCACTGCAGCAGGGGAGTGGTTCATTACAAGATTATGTGAGTGAATTCCGGCTATGTAGCCAGGATTCACGTGGAATGAACCAGCACTTATGGACACTTTTCAAGACGGGCTGTCCGATGCTTTACAGAATGAACTGGCAAGGATGGACAGGCCACCGACATTTGACGCATTGGTTCACTTGTGTCTCCGGATAGACGCCCGGCTGCAGAGGCGGAGGCCTCACTGTGCATCCCAGGAGACAACTAGTGTGCCGGTTCCTCAGGAGACTGCAGTTGCCAGGGGGAAGCCCATGGAGTTGGGTGCCGCCACACCCCAAGTGGCACACACGGTGATGGACAGACAGCGTGCAAGGGGGTTGTATTTGTCTTGTGGGGCTCTTGGACATTTAGCCACAGCTTGCCCTAAGAAGAGTAGGGGGGCTGCGAGGTCTGTGACCAACCCTCAGCTCCAGAGCCACGTGTCAGGACTAGGGCGGGGCCCAATTCACAGGAAATGTGGGTCGGGCGCAGTCCGAAACAGAAGTGGATAGCCCGACACGGCACCTGGTTTTAGCTGGACACATCCTCTTGTCAGGTAGTCAGCAGGGAATTCTGGTTCATGCCTTGGTCGATTCTTGGGCTACTACGAACTTTATGGATGTGGAGTTTGCTGCAGCCTACAACGTCCCTCTGTGTCCGGTGGACCCACTGGTGCAGGTCAAGACTATTGATGGACGGTTGCTTTTGTCTGGGCCTATTAAGGCTGCCATGCAACCATTGCATTTGATTCTTGGGGAGCACGAGAAGGCCATCCAATTCTACATGACTTCGGGCCTGCATCTCCCCGTGGTCTTGGGCTTGGCTTGGCTGCGGACGCACGACCCTCAGATCTACTGGTCGCAAAATTTGGTCACGTTTCCATCCTTGCAATGCATCGACCACATCTGGCAGGTCTGTGCAGCCCAGGTACCCCACTCGCCCAAGGGGACGTGCATCCATGGTATGTTGAATCAAAGGGCAGATGCCCTGTCTAGGAAACCAGAGAACTCTGACCCTGCGGACTCGCTTCCACCCCAGACTGTTCTACCCATTGCATCCTGCACTGCAGTTCATCATCCCGCGAGCATACGGTCTCTGATACAGGATGCGCAGTGGGGTGACGAATGGGTGGAGCAACAAAAGGCGGAAGTAGGGCCAGCTTCCCCGTGGACTTTTGAGGGGGATCTTTTGAAGTATCAGGACCAGTTCTATGTTCCCGCAGGGCCCATCCATAGACGGGTGCTTGCTCAGTTTCATGACACTCCCACAGCGAGACATTGTGGGTTTTTCCAGACATTGCGCTTGGTCTCCCATATGTTTTGGTGGCCCCGGTTATGAAATGATGTGTGGAGGTACGTGGTGTGATATGTCCAGTGTTAAAGGGCCAGGTCTGCGAGGGGGGTTTCTCCAAGATTATTGCAGCCCTTGCTGACCCCGGTCCCCTGGAGCACAGGACTTCATCTCTGGGATTCCGGTGGTCCACCAGGTGGGGTGCTACTATCTGTGCCGAGCGACGAAGGATCACCGAAGGGCAGTTAAAGAGTTTGGCCACCAGTGTCTTGGACCGTGTCCCGTGGAGGCCGTCATCAACCCCTCCTGGCAGCATCCCAAGCGTCGGACCCGGGGAAGGACCCTGCAGTGGGGGATAGTGTTGTGGCCCGGCAGGAGTTGTTGGCCACCAGGTGGCAGCAGAGCATTGGATCAGAGGGAGTGTTCAGGGAAACACTTGGGAGTTGTTGCAGGATGCACCCCAATGAAGGGTTACTAGACGGAAGGAACAACTGAGTACTTACAGGAGATGATTGTGAGTAGCTGTGGCTCATTGAGATCCTCTCCTGAGTATAAAGAGACTGCTGGTGCCACGCCCTGGTTGCAGAAGTCAATGTTTCGTTCCATTCCTGTTCTAGTGATTGTTCTTGTTCGCATTGATAAACTGAGAGAAGCCTACTTGGATAAGTAGGTTTGCTGGAAGAAGCCTCTTTGCAGTGCTGTGTTTGTTTCTAGGACTTTTATCTCTTTGTTTATTTGGGCTTGCAACCAACAAGAGCTTGGACTGATTAAAAGAAACCTTTTGTAGTTACGTGGCTTTTGGCTTTCATTCCTGAATGGAGAAGGGGGGGGGGTCAGAACAGTAAGGAATAGCTATATCTCCTTGCAGAGAGCTTGTGTAAAGGGAATAATGTATTCATAAATAATGAGAAATCCCATGCTGAATTCAGTAATGTTTCTTTTATTTGGGGGGTGACTGAATTTTCTGCATTTACTCTTCCATTTATCCATTTCTGCTGAGCAGATGGATACAAAAACTACAACATTCCCTGAATTTTGAATTAGAAATCTCAGATTTCTAGGCTAGCACCAAGAACAAACAAGTGCAAAATCATGTCAGCTTTATAATGCTGCTCAAACAACAATATGTTTGAATTGAAAGGTCAAGATGCTGAGATAAACACGCACACACACCCATATAGAACTGGGGAAATATTATCCTGGGATCTCTCAGTCCCCAAGAACATTTCAAAAAATTAGGTCAGAGGTGCCAGATTATTGAAACAACTCTGATTTAGGAGAAGCTTTTGGAAACGTCTCTTGTTCTCTTATTATGAACTTTTATATAAATGGCAAACTTTTTTGTATTACTGTCATAACATATCCTTTAGCTTGCCTAAAAGTTCAGAACAAGTTCAGAACCATCTGATCCCATCCAGGGAAATATAGATTTAGTATGAATTAATTATCCCAGTGTATCTCAGGATCCAGAATTCAGCTACATTTTTAATCACAATATGATTGAAATATCTTTCACATCAGCAGAGATAATTGATTAGCATGATGATTATCTACTTTAGAAACAGTGGTTCTTCTAAAGCAATGTGCATGTGTCTGCAACATACTCCATAACACTGGAAAAAGAGCTTTCCAGACTTTCAGGAAAGTAATGGTGGGCTAAAAACAGCCCTACAAGACTGGAGAAAATCACCACAGCAGAAAAAGGACCCAGTCAATGGATCAAGTACTCCAAATTCCTCTGCAGAGCACTCCATGTAGTGCTCCCAACAAGGAGACCATAAAATAGTGATCTCTGGTGTGATTTAACACTCTAGGAGCCAGAGGAAAGTAATCTCATCTAAAACAAAATTCAACACCTTCAAAAGGACACTTCCTTTCTTAACCACCTTAAGAAATTGCTTGTTTATGGCTTTTTGGATATTAAGAATCTTTAGAAAGGCAAGTTACTTTATGCTAGATGAGTTTCCCTCTAACCTTGAAAAAGAAAGTTTCATGCATGTTTACATATTATGTTAACAGTAACTACAATGTTGATTTTGGAAAATTATAAACAAATTAGGGGCTAGACAAACTTGAAATATTCATTACAGGAATACTTCTATGAGATGTTTTAAATTTTACAAAAACATGAAGATTTTGAAACTAACTGAAATCTTCTTGTGAGAAAGCATTACTATTAGAAAAGCAAAACATGATATAAGAAGATTCCAAAGGTTTACTCCAGGGAAACAGAGTGAACTAAAGATTATAATTAAAAGAGAAGAGACCCATTAATAGAGAATGAAGCAATATTATTTGACTGTGGAAGAATTCAAAATTCAAGGGTATTGGGGAATAACATATTCAAAAATTATTCTTAAGAATTTATGTTATTATAAAAATGAATTCAAAATAAGTTATGAAAGAGGTTTTGATTTCAATGTGGAAACTTGGAAATAAATTTTAAAATGTCAGGCTACAAAAATAATATGGAAAATGAGGTTACAAAGGATTTACAATGCAAATCTATGACTATATAACAATAAAAAGGAACATGCATATAATAAATCAGAAGAATGACTTGGATAGATTTTATATCTTAGACTTAGAAAAGAGATTTGTTAAATTTGTGAAGGAGTTTCTTAGAGGATAAAGTAATCAACTTGGAGGCTATTTGAAGGAATTAAGAATCAGACAAAGTTAAATGGAAGCAATATAAAGTGGATTTATTTGATCAAGATTAAAATATATATGATGATTCTGGTAGTACTTAATGGCCTTTTTTTACTAGGAATGAATAACAAGGCTTTGAAAATTTGTTTATAGTTAAGAGTTAAGATATGGAAAGATGTTTTTTCTATATTTTTAGACAGGTTAAAAGTATTTACTGTGTTAAAGGGAAAGGGCTATAAAATGATACATGTGACTAAGTTTAAAATATATTTGCTATTACTTCTGATAATTTTTAATTGAAAAGATAAATAGGACTGAATGATGAGACTATAATGTGTTTATTGACAAGAGATAAGGTATGGGGAAATGTCATCTTTTGTTGAAATATCAGAGGCAGTGACAAGCTACTAAAGTTGTTTCTACTTGTCTGGTTGGAGGAGAGAATCATTTCTTTATGTATCTTTTTTCTCTGCATTTTTTTTTACTTTTTATAATCTTTGTATTAGTTCTTTATTTTTGTAAGCTTCAGTTTAAAAATATTATAAAAAGAAAAATATCTTCTTTCCCACATCTGTCTGAATGTACTGTTTGTTCACATGCTCATTGACATATAATATGAAAAATGATGCATGGTGGGAAACTCAAGCTATACACCCTTTTATTTCAATGAATTATGGATAGACTAATTGCCTGAAAAATACTCCTTTTACAACTCTGTGAATGTGGAACAATGCACAAGACTCCTTCAAATCATCAGGGTTTCATCTCCTCTTAACCTTCACCATACTAACTCAACAAGTACCTCTTTAATGAAGGCTGAATATCATCAGTTATATTCACATTTCCAAAAGATATTCAGCTTAAGCATTTTAACAGTTTTGATTTACACAATACAAAGCTGAAGGTTTTCTTAAGAGGCATCTGAATACTACTTTTTAGTCCTCAGATACTCTTTTATATAATACTCCACATACTCTTCATATTCTGTTGATCCATTTCCCCATTTTATAAATATATAAATAAAGTAGAGTTGAAAGTCTTACTATATTATCACCTAGTGAGATAGCATTAAGATAAAACATAAAATGAAAAGACCGATATCTTCACAGATATTAAGTAGACTTAATTTTGATTTATTTCCCTTAAAGATGATTGTGTTAAATATAGCTAAACACTGAGTGCAACCTAGGATATAAAACTATTAATTTTTTTCATGTTTAACGATTACATATGAATTCATATCAGCAGCCAATCCACAGTCAAGGTGACAAGTCTAGCTGAAGTTGCAGTTATTATCCATCCCCAGTTAATGCGTAGCTTAGAATGAATCTTGACATGCATTAAGACTTCAGTCCAAAGTGCCTAAATCAAAATTAACTATATAAAAAGCTCCACACGTGAATAGATCAAGGTAAGAATTCCAATTGGAATGTTCCTAAATTTCTTGAGAACCTCTGAACTAAAGGTAAACAAAACATTTTTGTAGATGTCATTTTCATACACTGGCATCTCTAAATATAGTCCTCTGCATAAAAGCCTATGTACATGAGTCACCATTTAGTGCATATTACTAACATTTACATGAGAATGCCCTGGTCCATGAACTGAAGAAGTTTCTTGGATGAGATGTAAAATGTCTTCAAGGAAAAGCAAAGCCTAGTTGCCCTTTGAAAAAGCACCTTTGGGATACCTATGCTATAATGTTTCCAATTGGTCAGTGTCTTCCTTTTTTCTTCTTTCTTTGGGCAATCCAATCATGGTCCATAAAGTTCATGGAATCCAGTGAAGTCTCTTGATCAACATTTTTCCCAACTTCATCTGCCATGCTTCCTTCACCCAATGGACCTGTTAGCTGAGGTGGCACAGTGGTTAGAATGCAGGACTGCAGCCTATTTCTGCTGACTGCTGGCTGTCTGCAACTTGGCAGTTCAAATCTCACCAGGCTCAAAGTTGACTCAGCCTTCCATCCTTCCAGGATCAGTAAAATGAGGACCCAGATTGTTGGGGGCAATATGCTGACAATGTAAACTGCTTCAAGACAGCTGTAAAAGCACTGTAAAGTGGTATATAATTCTAAGTGCTATTGTTAAGTAAAGCATACTGTCCTTTCTTTACACAGTAGTGCAATGGTTCCCTTTCCTTTTTAAAATATTTATATTATAATGCTATCACTTTGGAATGAAGTTACAAAGTTCTAACAAATGCTGCTTCTTTGATCCTGTGAACCTGAACTATCAGCTCTTTGTTGTCACAGTTTCTGTGGCCCTTTAGTAGAATGTGTTCTCTTTGCTGTACTCATGATAGCATCCAGGCAATAAGATTATATAAAGAACAAGAGGAAAAAGAGTCTATGCTCATATCAAATAAAATAACTTGGAGGGAAGATTCAAATATCTGGGAAACCAAAGGAAAAGAGCAGATTATAGGATGAGGGAACAATACTATACCAGCAGCAAAAACCCAGGTACAGTAGAACCTCTGGTCACAAACACTTCTGACCATGACCAAATTGGGTTTCAACCAAAAAAATTCACTTTTTTTTTTTTTTTGCAGCAGATTTCCCCTTCTATGCCATTATTTTTTCCAAATTTCCAAAATTAAGTTCGGGTCATGACTAAATCAGGTTGCGACCAAAGTTATGGAACAAATTACAGTTGTGACCAGAGGTTCTACTGTACACCTGCTTTGGAAGGGCAAGAAACAAAGGAATTGTCAATCAGGCCTGTAGTGTATATAAGCCAAACTCATAAACAACTTGATCCTATTGCCAAATTACTGCAATCCAAAGTGGAAATTGTTAAATTTGCTTTTGGAAAAGCTGGAAGTAGCATGAGACAAGCAGTTGAGGATGCCATGTGGAATTGCCTTTAAGCAATTGCCTTATATAGTATAATGCATCTTTTTGCCAGAAAACAGGATCTCAATTAAGGTTTTTTTAGTAGGGGCATATTAGAAGAGCCAGTTTGGTGTGGTGGTTGAGGCAACAGGCTAGAAATCAGAGACTGTGGGTTCTAGTCCCACCTTAGGCACAAAGCCAGCTGGAAGACCTTGGGCCAGTCACTCTCTCTCAACCATAGGAAGAAAGCAATAGTAATTTACTTCTTTAAAAAACCTTACCAAGAAAACAGCTGAGTCTTGTCCAGACAGTGTCTAAGAATCAGATATGATTGAATGAAAGGGAGGAAAATATGGTGCCTTCGACCACATTTTCAGATTGTTTCTGAAATTTTTCTTTTTGTTTCAATAAGTATTTGTTTGAGATTGTATTTTGTGGGATTGTATTTTTCTGCAAAACAGAAAGCAAGATGAGATTTGGTGGAAGGGAGATAAGTAAAATCATTTATTACCTTTCCTCTCCTGTTTTCTTTGAAATAAACAAAAACTAGACTCCAACACATCAGTTGCCATCTTCTAAATCTCTAGCAACAGCTAAATAGAAATCAGTGCAAGGCCAATCTCGTGTTCTACCTGTCAATTTGGTTCAGCCTTTCATCTTCCAGGAGCACAAACATTTGAGCTGCAAAATTATTCCGTTTTAATAAAGAAACTGACAGTTCAAAACATTTTTGGGAATATCTTATTTTGATTCATGTATGTTTAGTTAAAATGAAATGTTTGTTAGTGTAAGTTTCTACAAAACTACCATTTACCTATTTACATGGGAGCAAGTCGGCCCGCACCCTCAATTCAGTGGGTCTTAACTTGAAGTATACTTTTTAGGATTGAGCTGCTATGGCATAGTTTCATTGCTTTTAATTTAATGGAGAAATAAATTGTGCTATCATGTTTTACTATTTTATATTTACTGGAAGGACAGAGACAGAGACATCCTGACTGTAATAATCCATAGGCTTCTAGTTATCGGTATTTGTTCCTAACCACCATGACACCAAAGTTGTAAAACCTATATCATGATTTATGCCTATTCATACATTGATGTGCATTTCACTCAAGTACATAAAGAGCAGAATTTACATCACAACATTATAATACACAGTTTTTCATACTGCACATTTCCAAGTTGCTAAAGAATGAATGTTTCTTCTGATCCTAAATCATCGTGTTTAGCCATCGTTTATTGAATAAGCCATGACTGGCTATGCTCAGACGTATTGCTAAGACATGTATCATGATTTACAAACACTAACAGCAGCTTTCAACATTTTATGAAGAATGTGGTTTTAGCTCAGTAGGATAGGTGAGTCTAGCTATATATCCATGTACACACATCTGGTATAACATTATATATTTGAGGGATAGACTTAGCACCATAGCTGCTGTTTGCATTAACCAGGCTCACGTGAACAAATAGAATAGAAATCCTTGTATTAGGCTATAGAATATGGTTGTTTGCTTACAGAAACTTAAGAAACAAATGATAACCCATGAAAAATGAAGTAGCTCCTTGGCACTTTGAATAATAATTAGGTAAGAGGATAAGCAGCTAATATTATATTTCTGACAGCTTTCTCAGAAAGCACGCACCCAGTCTCACTTGGGACTCAGTAAAAATGAGATGATATACCAAGAACTTATTTTAAAAGAATGTGTGTACATACTGAGATTGAAATATAGAAAATGAAAGACATTTTCATTTAAATGTGAGCTATTGCATGACAATTCATATGAATTCTCTTCTGGAAAATAATGAACGCATTAGTTGATCAGTTGAGTCATTTCAAATATCCTGACAATCATACCATAAACTGAATGACACAACTATGCTCTTCAGCCTGCTAATAAGTTTCCAATCTGCTGTCACCAAACAAGACATACTGCAAAGTTTTTTAAACCTGAGTAACAGCCTTTGACAACAAAGCTCTATCAAGCTGATTTATTAATAATGTTATGGATTTATATTTAGTCAAGTTGATATTTCAAGAAAATGTTACAGGAAAAGCTCCCATTTGGGGCGGGGAGGCTGTTTAAACCTTTGGAAATCTGACAAACTGTCCAAGGCATCACCAAAAAACTGATGCCATATAGCTATACTCAGTTACAAAGCCTTAGTCATTTCTCCTAAAAACTTAGTACAAGTTCTGAATATCTCATTAAAATATCCATCCACCTTTTCCCTCAACACTCATTTCCTCTTGGGCTAGTTATATGTAATATCTCTCTGGTCAAAGCCAGATTTGTTTGGACCGTGGTATATCGGACAATCTCTAGTTATTTGATTGAGATATAATGCTGAGCTATAACGTGACTTGTTTGGTTTTGACTCTTTTTTTACATATACACACATAGACATAGACTGCGTCTCACACTGTGCCAAGCCATAGTTTATTGAATAAACCATAGGCAGGTGTGTTTACAGTATGACCTAAGCCATAAACCAACGTGGTGGGGGAGACATGATGGTTTTGCAGTTAAATACACTGAATTTGCCAGCTGGAAAGCTGACAGCCTGGGTTCAAGACCCAAATTCCACCTGACAGGGTGAGCTCCTGTTACCTGTCCCAATTCCTGCTCACCTAGCAGTTCAAAAGCATGCAAATGTGAGTGGATAAAGAGAAGCAACCTTAGTGGGAAGAGATAACAGCGTTCCATGTGTCTCGGTGTATAGTCATGTTGGCCACATGACCATGGAAGGGCAACACTGACTCCCTCAGCTAAGAAATGGAGATGAGCTCTACTCCCTAGAGCAGCAGTCTCAACCTTTCTGGCTTTGTGGACCAGCAGCGGTGGCAGCGGCAGAGAGAAAAGGGGATGGTTCCAGGCAAGTGGGGGCAAGTATGCACCCTTTGCTCACACAAATGGAGCTTTGATGTATCTGCCACTTGTGTGAGTGCCCCCCGCCATTCAAAAAAATGGAGCATTGCATGCACCCACTGATTACACAAATAGAGTTTCACACATTATTCAGTTCCAGTATTGGACCACAGTCCAGGGATTGAGGAACCCTGTCCTAAAGTCAGACATGACTGAACAAGGGAAACCTTTTCCTTAAACCAATGGTATACCAATTGCAATAACTGAGCTCATACAATATGCCGAATCAATACTGAACAAGTTCCAATATAGCCTAATATGATGCAGATCTACATAGGTTTGCCTAAACAACCTTCCTCTGTTTCTCGTTCCAAGTTTCAAAAGAAACAAAAAGTTGTCATACCATTTGCCTACTTCTGCTTCATGGGAGCTTCATCAGTGAAAGATGCATGAATAAGAACAACTGCCCAGAAACATATTTGTAAATTCATTGTTCACCATGGATAAAATCTGGGACTCTTATATTTGCCAATATGTCATTATTTCAAATAGGAAGATATTAAATAAAATGTGTCACATACAGTGCATTCTATCAAGTTTTATTTATTTAAAAATTTCTTTCACCAGTAGTCAGTAACTCTATAGCTCAGCTTCTTCTCCCTAAATCCTGTTGATCTGTCATCATGTAGACTTTTAAAGAATTCCTCTTTTGGGCTAATTCCATATTTGCTTCTTCTATTTCCTGTGAGAAGCTAAACCATATTCTATCCCCAATTTCCTATCAGCCAAAGCAAAATATAAAGTTAGAGCAGTGGATGTGGGCGGGGGTTCTTTTTTTTCTTCCCAACATCTACTTCAGAGTTCATACAGCTGGAGGGATCCATGGCCATCTAGAACCAAGGCATAGTTGACTGATAGCTTGTCGCAGCTTCATTTAAAACTTATTTTTAAATAAAGCTTTTTAAAAATGGCAGCTGAGCTTTTGACAGGGGTTAATAATATTGAAACAACTTTATTTGCTTCCAGTCAGTCTCCAAACCCATTTAAATAGTATTAGCATTTATGTTTGACACCCTATGTGGTTTAGGACTTGAAGGTACTTGAAGAAATGTCTGTTCCAGTCCATAGAATCCTCTCTGTGTTCTGTTAATATTTCAAAGGTTCTCTTCCAGCTGCTCCCACCAAGCTGCAACTAATGAAAGTGCTTTCTCAATGGCAGTTTTCCATTTGTGAAATTTCTTCCCTGAAAAGCCTACTTGATAACAATGCCAACTTTGTTATCCTTTTTCTGCACCTGGTAAATATGTATATTTTTTTTGCTCCCAGACCTTTAATGTGCATTTTAATTTTTAACCCATTCTTAGGCTTTCTGCCATATATCTTCTGCTTGTAAGTAGATCTAAATTTTCCATCACATGCACAGTTTTAAAATAAAATATTAACAACCCAATGAAATGAAGGAGGGGGAAAGAAAGAGAGATTTTGTAGTTTTGAAGTCCCCAGAGATTTTCATTTGCAGCTGCTGCATCATTTTTTAGAGATTCTTTTAATTACTTAAAAAAATGAGGAAGATAGCTGTTGAATCTTCCTGCTCCTTTTTTGAAAATGTGTTCACGAGGGGGGTGAAGAGGGAGGTAAGACACAATTTTTTCATTGTGGAAAGCAGCATTCTGGAAATGGCAGATGATAAAGGGTACAATAGAAAGCAATGGCCATTTTGTGAATATGCTACCATCTCCGATCTAGGAATCATGAAGAGCATCCAACCTGTTCTCCAAATTCCAAATGTTTACACTGTCCCCCAAAGTTGCATAATGTCTTTTTAGTAGTCAGATAACATTACCTGGGAATAACCAGATGATTGACTTCATATATAAAAATAGGATAGGATAGGATGGCATGGCATAGAATAGAATAGAATAGAATAGAATAGAATAGAATAGAATAGAACAGAACAGAACAGAACAGAACAGAACAGAACAGAACAGAATTCTTTATTGGCCAAGTATGATTGGACACACAAGGAATTTGTCTTTGGTGCATATGCTGTCAGTGTACATAAAAAGACAAGATGCATTCATCAAGAATCATAAGGTACAGCACTTAATGATAGTCATAGGGTACAATAAACAATCAAGAAACAAGCAATATCAATATAAATTGTAAGGATTCAAGGAACAAAGTTACAGTCCTGCAGGCGTAAGTGGAAGGAGATGGGTGATAGGAACGATGAGAAGACTAATAGTAATAGTAATGCAGCCTTAGTGAATGGTTTGACAGTGGTGAGGGAAATATTTGTTTAGCAGAGTGATGGCATTCAGGAAAAAAACTGTTCTTGGGTCTAGTTGTCTTGCTGTGCAGTGCTCTATAGCATCATTTTGAGGGTAGGAGTTGAAACAATTTATGTCCATGATGCAAAGGGTCTGTAAATATTTGACTCATGCAGTGTACAGGTCCTCAATGGAAGGCAGGTTGGTAGTAATTGTTTTTTCTGCAGTTCTGATTATCCTCTGAAGTCTGTATCTGTCTTGTTGGGTTGCAGAACCAAACTAGACAGTTATAGAGGTGCTGATGACAGATTCAATAATTCCTCTGTAGAACTGTATCAGCAGCTCCTTGGGCAGTGTGAGCTTCCTGAGTTGGTGCAGAAAGAACATTCTTTTATGTACTTTTTTGATGACGTAGGTGTCCATTGCATAGCATAGCATAGCATAGCATAGCATAGCATAGCATAGAATAGCATAGAATAGAATAGAATAGAATAGAATAGAATAGAATAGAATAGAATAGAATAGAATAGAATAGAATAGAATAGAATAGAATAGAATAGAATAGAATAGAATAGAATAGAATAATGACTTTTCTGAGGTTTACTTATATTCTTCTCCTCATTCAGAGATGGAAAATTGTTACATTGATTGTGTTACACTGATCACTTACTCATCTCTATGCTTACCATGAATTCCAATTTCACTCAATATTTCCAAAAAGCAATGAATAAAATTAACATACCAAACATAAGAAGACTGATCTCATTTGAACAATGTACTGCATTGATTACATGCTTGGCGATTAAATAACAACCACATCAAGATGATTTAATATTCTTTGCAGCTGCTGACATTCATCCATGGATTCTCTTGTTCTAATTTGAGAATTTGCTTATTTTGGGAAATAAAGCAGTTACTTTCTTTTTATATAAATATTTTCAATCTTCCTTACAGTCTAATTAACTAAAGAAAATAATTTAAGACAAATATATTGGAATATGAGTACTATATTTCCTTCCTGAAGTGTAGGAAAGACAGTTCTCCAATAAATTAGATGGAAATGTGTTTTGATCAAAATTTCATAAAAATGTGTTGTTATGGGTGTTTATTTCACTACTGTGAACTGACTTATCATTATGGATTTGCCTTAAATTAATATAGGTGTCAAGGGTTGGAATATGTTGACCCAGCCTTAACTAATCATAATTGGATACTTCCATTTCATCTGTCACTTTATTGTCAGCATTCCAGCCAAGTCCACAGTTCCTGCCCAATCCATACTTAATTTTAAATAAATATTTCCTTTATGGCGGGGGGGGAGTCCAAAATGAGATGGTATGATTTGGTTGTCACCAGTGATGGAATTTACTTCCAGTTCTGTGGACGTGGTTTAGGGGTGTGGTGTGGCTTGGTGGGCGAGGCTTGGTGGCCATGGCAGGGGAAGGATGCTGCAAAATCCCCATTCCCTCCTGATCAGCTTGGACTTGAGAAGCAGAGACTAAATGGGGGTGGGGCCAGTCAGCGGTGGTATTTACTGGTTCTCTACACTACTCAAAATTTCCACTACCAGTTCTCTAGAACTGGTCAGAACCTACTGAATACCACCTCTGGTTGTCACCCCAGTGAAGTAACAGATTCTGAGTTGCCACATTACACAGATTGTATACTTTTTATGATTGTGTCAGTAGGGAGCCAGGAGCAGTACAGCTCCTTATGTTCATATTTTGAGCAAGTTGTCTCTCTCAACTGATGTCTGTTGGAAACTAAGTACAGGTTAAGTCTTCAAGCTTGAAGGATGCATGAAGCCATGATTCAAAGTAAGTAAAACTAGACATACGACACCTGAGTAAAGGTTCCACAATAGAATTGAACAAGTTCTGAGTTTGAATGTTATGTTAGGCTAGGGCTTGGTGCAGAGCTTACAGAAGCACAGTCTAGGGGCCATGTGAAACAACCGGCACCAGAGTGGTTAGTAAAACCTCCTTGCAAAATATGCACACCAAACCATTAGAGGTTTTTTATATGGAGGGGGGTTTTTAAAAGGCAAAATAAATTCATAAAGACTTGCATGTGCTTATTATTAAATGAATTAATTCGACAGTTCACAGAGAACATGGGCTTGACTTATTCTCCATATCACCCAACAATAGGACAAAAAGGAATGGGTGAAAGCTTGTTAAAGAGAGATCCAACTTGGAACTGAGGATGACAGTGTGAATGATTAATCAATGGAACAGCTTGTCTCCCAGAATGGTGGGAGCTGCATCACTGGAGATTTTCAAAAAATGGACTGGAACTTGGGCAGGAGGCTAGACTAGAAGACCTCTGAGGTCCTTTCCAACCCTATGATTCTAAAGCATGTAATTCACCCCTTGTGAAACACTTTTCCAAAGTAGACAGAGGCCTAGCCTATTTTTCGATTGCAGGGCTATTAGCCATAAATCACGACTAGGTTCTTTAACCTGGCCAAAATAGCATCTGAGCCAAAAATATAGATATTTATCTTTTATTTATACATTAGTAAAGGACAGGTCTCCCACAGATACAAGGTGAAAAGACCCTTAGAAAGGAGAGAAATTGCTTTATACAGTATATAGTTCAAAATTATTAGGTTTGGAATGTTTTCTTTCATTGCTAGCATAATTTGAGCCATAAAGCATTCAGAGACTATGCTCAGTAATATGTACCAGTTCATGCTATTCCATAATATTCTTAGCATGATTTTATTAATGATTAATTGAACATTCAAGGGTGTGTTTTTTACCACTATAATGAGTTTTTGAGTTATTACAGTTCACTTTTCTAGACAAGTCTTGCCTTCAGCCAATTGGAACTGGTCTTTATCAGAATCCACATTTCAGATTGAGAATCTGCTTCTCACTTCAAAGAAACTAGAAAGATGAATCAAAGGCACTCATTATTATTGAAAATATTAGCCAAATATTCCTCTTTCTCCTGTACCCACCAGGGCTGAACATGTCACAGAAAGCTTATTTTGGCCCTCAAAATCAAGCATTCAATAAAAAACCTGAGTTTTTCAGAACCCTGAGACTGATCAGAGGGGATCAAGGGGAAGGGACAGGCTGTATATTTTTCCCCCTAAGCTACAGTAAATAGAAGAGACACGATACTCTAAAAATCTAATCCTAGATTAATATACTGATGACACAGCTTCAGAAGCATCAACTCTTTGCATCGTTTGTTGCTAATGGGACTCTGTTGTTGTTATTCTTTTTGTTTCTGCTCTGCTTGGAAGATGGATACTCTCAGGCTTTTTCTTTCAATTGTTTTCTAAAAGCAGGACAATATATTCCCTTCTTTCCTGTAGCAGGAGGAGGGAAAGTTCAGAGATACTGTAAAGGCTTTCTATCAGAAATAAACTATTTGGTCTTTGGAATGTTAACCATCTGTCTTTAGTGTTTAGGGGCTTTTTTGGACTCACATGTTTGCTCTGCTAAATGCTGCCTTCAGTGACTGATTACCTCAATATCTTCTCTACATTGAGCACAGGAAATAAGAGAATTGCCCATACACTTGAATGAGTTGTGAAGGAAAGGAAAGAATGTTCTGCCTGGAGATAGGGGGAAAAAACCATCTCAGGCAACTGAGATGCTAGACAATTCTGAACCTAAGCTCTGATCTTTTAAAATGGAAATGCCTTTGAAAAGCCAAAGAGTCAGCAATGTCTTGCAAACTCAATGACCAGAGAAGCAAGAGATGAATAATTGTTGGGTCAAAGCCCGTGAAAAAGAATGAGACAGGCTTTGCTTGGCAATAAGCCATTCAATTTTCATTCTTTTGAGGAATAAGAGGCAAGCCAACGAGATGCGAAAAATAAAATAAAAATCTCATCATTTCAAAAATGAATGTGTTACGATATTCCAACTGACAGAAAGAAAGAACTAATTGATGCATGTTAACAGCCATCCTCTCCTCCTATTTCAAAAGGCCATAGGTGCTCTTCAGACAGAGGCAGGTGGACATGGGGAAGCTGTTGGAAGGCATTGGCAAATACTAGAACCACAGTCATGTTATGGAGAATAGCTATGACCTAGAAGCCAATCTGGCTTTGTAAGCTAATAAAAAGCTACAGATATCGAACCAGGCAGAGGTTCAAGGCTGACTCAATCCTAATTGGATTAAATAGTGGTTGACCAAAATGCTTTGAAATTATTGTGAATGCTGAGAGATGTGAACTTTCAATTTGTAATAAGCTGTTTAAAAATTTTAATATATGCAGAGGTGCTGAGAAGAAACCAGCAGGGAATGGAGAAGCTGTATTTAAAATCAAGCTAAAAGATAGATATTACCTCTGCTGCAGCCCTAAACATATGCAAATTAGGACCCCCAGAGAAAGGAAATGCTGCCAGAGACAGTCAAACTATATTCCAAAGTGGATAACTCACCAAGGGACTAAAAACACACCCAGGCAGCAAAGTGATTAAAAATGGCAAGAAGAATTTTTATCCGATTGACAGAGAGATTTGCAGAACGAACTCTAAAGAACATTATGAAGGATCTGCACCGACTCTAGTGTAACCAGTAATTTAATTAAAGAAGATTTGTTGAATTGAACACAAATTACAAATCTCTCATCTATCTACCAGATAGAAGATGAATCTTTGCTGAAGGCAAAGGAACCACAATGGTGCATGGCAGATGGGGAAAAGGAACACAGTTGAGCTCATTATTAAAGATGCCTTATAGGGTTTGATGCTAAATGCTTGTTTGATGTCAGTAAAATATGCAACTGAGAAAGACAACAATGTGAAGGAAAGGCATCATTTTGTTATCAGTGGAGATAACTTTCTTATAAACAGGACATGCAAGAAAAATAGACTTTTTAAAAAAATAATAATTTACGTGGCATATTTATACCCCACCACAATTATACACAGACTTTCATGACTAAGGCGGGACTAGAACTCACCGTCTCCTGGTGATTGGCCCAAAGTCACCCAGCTGGCTTTCATGCCTAAGGCGGGACTATAATTCACCCTCTCCTGGTGATTGGCCCAAAGTAACCCAGCCAATTTTCATGTCTAAAGCAGTTTTCCTGAATCACTAGACAACACGGCCTAGTAAAAGAAAAACAACAATGAACATTTTATAAAATAAAACTGACCATTAAAATAGACAAACCTAACTCCGAGGGTTCCTGGCATCAGCTCCCAAATATTCTCTGAAAAATCTGCATTTAAGAAGTTTCTGGAAGTGACTGAATTGAAGAAAATGTGCTTTTTTAAATCACACAAGATTATAGAGGTTATCAACAGAAGTTACCATGGAAAAAATAAAGATGCATAACACTTAAATGAGAAAGAGAAAACAAGTATAAGTACCAAATTTCAAACCCAGAATTCAAATAGAAAGATCAAGATAGCAGTGCCTAAGATTGAAGCAGTACTTCAGTGTAAGCCTTGAGTCAGGCGGCAAAACTTTACAAGAAAATGTAGAAATCTCAGGCAAGGTAAACATGAAGATGCTACAAAGTAATTCTGTTCAAAATCTTCTTTTACATTGCCAAAGGAGATGAAAAAGAAGAACTCTCCAAGATATTTTAAAAAATCAGTAGGGGGATTATTATTATTTTTACTTTACATGCCCACAGAACTTTACTAGTTCTGTGAGCATGACTTGGTGGGCGTGGCAAGGCTTGGTGGGTGTGGCAGGGGAAGTATACTGTAAAATCCCCATTCCCACCCCACTCCAGGGGAAGGTTACTGCAAAATCCCCATTCCCTTCTGATCAGCTGGGACTTGGGAGGCAAAGAATAGATGGGGGCGGGGTCAGTCAGAGGTGGTATTTACTGGTTCTCCAAACTACTCAAAATTTCCACTACCGGTTCTCCAGAACTGATCAGAACCTGCTCAATACCACCTCTGAAAAAAATGCTAATTCATAGATATTACAAATGGTGAAAATAAATTAAATATCTACCTTACATGAGTTTTCAAAATATGGGTTTTAGGAAGTTTGTAAAATCAGAATGAGACTCCTAGTACCACAAGGCTAAAGGATAGTTTCCCAAATATGGGGGGGGGATGTGAAACATTTGCTGTGAGCCATATTTCCATAACAATGCTTATTCTTGTTACAGCAGCAAAGAATACCTATGTAGATCAGATTCTTGGATCAGAAGACTGTCTTATTGCTTGGAGAAATCAAGGAAGACACATATAAATTAACTAGTTGTGAAGTATTTGAAAACAAATGTCTTGCTTGGAAGCTTCAAAAGAATATTCATGTCCTAAAACTATCACTTTGAAGAAGAAGCTGGATCAAGATCTTCTTAAGGAGAAGTTCAGGTAAGAAAAGTTTTTTCTCTAGCTCCTCCCAAGATGGTAGGTGAATGGTAAGGAATTTTTCCTTTTTTTGTCATTGATATACCAATTTTGCTACTGAAGCTGGCTCTCTGGCAATGTTGCTACAGGGATCTGAATGGGGCACCTTAGGAAAATGACCAAGATGACTTTTGGATGTCCATGGACCCATTTGGGAAGGGAAGTCTTAAAGATTCCAGTTCCCTTTGAAAGTGGTCAGAAAGTCATGGACATCCATCTTCCTGTCAGCATTTTGGGTTTTTAAAAACATGTCTAGATCTTAATTTCAATTTTTGAATTTTTACTTCATTTTTTACCTTCAAAAGTAGACCGGCTGGCTATTTCAACCCCCTGCTGGACTTTAGCTGTTCTCATTTTTCTTTTCCTTTGATTTATGCTGTTGTTCTAAATAACTTTTGTTTTCCATATGGAAATAGTTTGCTTGTGGATGGTGAAGTACTTTCATTCGATTTACATTAATATTGGACTCTCACTACAGGATTTTTGTATTTTTTTAATTTGCAAAATACTTGGAGTTTATTTCTTTTTAATTTTTATTTTAATCTTGGATCAAAATATCCAGAAAATATCCTTCTGCATCAGCTTCTTTGTTCCCTGTTTACTGTCAAGCAGTGGCTGATATCTGAGAAAAGACCTTTTTTGAAAGCTGTAGATCAAAGAGATATCGGCTGTACAGATGGAGGACTAACTGAGTTAACTCCATACATCTCTCTGAACTTCAAGTCTGCATTTGTTTACAATAGCAGAAGCCTGACACTTATCTGGCCTTTGTTGGGAAGACAGACTGATTGTAGAACTTGAATGTATTACATTTAACTACACAGCAACTGATAAAAATTGTATCAAGAAACAAATATTTGATCCAGAATGAATTATTCTTAAATTTTGGAGTGATAGATAAGATGCCATTGTAAATTTTTCTAAAAGTTGATGACAATAATAGTTTGTTAACAAATGGTTTTGAAACTTTAATCTAAATCCTTTTCATTGTTACTGTTCTTCTTGTTAAATATTTTGTCATTAATATAACATATAGATGACAAGTCAATAGTTTTCAAGTATATTTACTAGTTTAAAAATGAGGAAGCTGTTTTACCAGTTGAAACTAATATTGTAGCAATGTATTAATTAGTATTCAACCAAGGGATAATACGTCTAAATATGTATTGGTTTCTTTCTTTTTTCTTTTTTAATGCACTTTTTAAAATAAAAAAGAAAGTTTCACTTCTTCCTATATACATTCATCTTTCATTTTTAATGATTTTTTTCTTAAAGATATTCACAAAAATAAAAAGTAAACATTAAATTATATGAAGTGATTCCTCAAAAGAGAAAAAGAGAAAAGACAAAAAGTATAAAAGTACAAATAGAAAAAAAAGAAAATCTGTATAATGAAGCAACTTTACAGCAAATTAAGATTGATTATCTCTTCTCCCTCTTTAAAGTTATATCACAATAGACTTCCTCCTATATGCAACCCTTTAATCAGCAAATCTATAAGTCACTAGTTCAGTTTTTTCCATTTTCAGCAACAAGTATATATTGTAAGTGTTCTCCAGTCCTTAATAAAAGTATTTGTCTTATCCCTGATCAAACAGGTCAGTTTTCCGTGAATTCTATCATCTTTACAATTCTATTTCTCCATGTGGGCATTTCATTATTTTTGTGCATTTAATAGTTTTGCTGCTGTTACAATGTACAAAAGCAATTTTGTATAGGTCTTTTCAAATCCGTATGCCCTAATGCAAAAACTTATGATTTTATTATTAGACTTTAAGATTTCTTTAAAATTCTTTGTATCATTATATTTGTATCTAATGTGTTTTTGGTTTTTTTGCAAGCTCTCCCAAGCATGTCAAATGATCCTTCATGTCTTCCAAATGTTCAATTTGGAATGTCTCATATGTCATATACAAACAGTGTATCATTTTATAAAAATTCTCCCTTAAATTGTAACATAGTACAAATTTCAGTCCTTTTGACCACATTCATTCCCATTGGTCAATTGGTAATATTAGAACCACAAATCTTAGTCCATTATATCATGCACTCTTTAACTTGCTCTTTCTCCATTTCAATCTCAGCAAAATTTAATATATTTTAGCAATCACATGTTCATCATGAGTACATAATTCAGTTTCAAATTCCATTCTGTGTTGTTCAATTCCAATTACTTTTTAATCTATATGAAATCTCTCTTTTAATTATGCATGTGTATCTCTTCTTGAATTCATTCTGACATTCACAAATATTAATTCTGACTTATGTAGATGGTCTGATTACAGGCAATCAGTAGAAATAAGATCTATGTCTTAACATTGTGGAACATCTAAACTATCAGAATTTCACCAACCCTCCCCCCCCCCAAAAATCCCTCTAGGAATTCAAACCCACTCCTAACAGGTAACAATGAAAAGTCAAGTACTACAGAATCAAACCATCAAGCCCAGAGTTATTAGGATTTCTTCAACCATAATGTGGAAATATATATTTTTGCTGCTTATTACTCAGCCTTAGAGGACAGAAAGGCCTGGAGGAACGTTGTCCATGGGATCATGATGGGTCAGACACGACTTCACAACTAACAACAACTCAGCCTTGGATATGGAGGGAATATACAGTGAATTTTGATCATTGTTTCTCAGTTCTCAGCTTCTTCCCTCTCATAAACACTGGTAAAAGTGGAAGAAATAGGTGGCATTTCTTGCCATCCAGGTAAAAAGTAAGATAGATTCAATCAGAAGTATAAAGGTAGGAGACAATGTGAAGCAACACTTTTTAAAATAAAATTAATGATGACTACTGATCAATAAAAAATAGCAGAAGATGTGAACTGGAAAGTTTCTACCATATTTGCAGTGATAAAGCCAGATATCTGACGCAAACAAAAAAGAAACCATGCACCAAGTAAAAATGATTGGATTGTGGTCAAAAGAAACAAAGATACTGAGTATTTGAAAGATAAATGGTCAGCAAACCAAGATCTAAATTAATTGGATTAAAAGCAGAACACTAGAAATTTACAAGGGCATCTCTTTTTACATGACAATCAGTTGGAAGCAGTTGCCTATTGCCCTTGTGTCCACAAAATAAGAATCTGTATATCAGAGGCCCAGGTGTGCCAAGAACCTGCATAGCTTATGCCAACTGTTGTTTGATGTCTGAACTAAACATTATATTTGCAAGGAGCAAAGGATGTATTTGATTCTCTCAGACAGAGAAGATGAATCTTGGAACGGTGCATTGACACCAAATATTATTATGCACAAGATGTTTCCTTTCTTATCAGCTCAGGCACCAGCCAACTCCTATCATCTCTCAGTTTGAAAATTGTATCTATACCTCGCTAGTCAAACCATCTTTTTTTTCTCTGTTTGGTCACCTATGTGGAAGTAAATCCCATTGATTCTAGCGAGGTTTGATTCTGAACTGGCATACACATGATTGCACTGTGATTAACTTAGATTATACTAAGGTTTTAAATGGCAGCATACATTATAAATTACTCTCAGAAATATTTGTATTAGAGAAATTCTGTGCAAAAAAAAGTGCACATTGGGAGGAATGTGAAAAACATGTGGACATGTTTGTAAGAGCTTTTTAAAAAAGCAAACAAAGCGAATTGAATTTAATATTTTGTTTTATTTATTTATTTATTTATTTATTTATTTATTGTCAAGAAGTACAAGGTGGCGCAGTGGTTAAATGCAGCACTGCAGGCTACTGCTAGATCAGCAGGTCAGCGGTTCAAATCTCACCGGCTCAGGGTTGACTCAGCCTTCCATCCTTCCAAGGTGGGTAAAATGAGGACCCAGATTGTTGGGGGCAATATGCTGACTCTCTGTAAACCGCTTAGAGAGGCCTGAAAGGCCTATGAAGCGGTATATAAGTCTACTGCTATTGCTATTGCTATTGCTATCAGTATAGACATAGATATGGAGACATGAAAAAATGGCAGAAATCAATGGATACAAATAAGCAAACCATAGCCATAAACACATAAAATGAATACATATAAATGGGGATAGTAGGACAAGGACGGTAGGCATGCTGATGCCCTTCTGCACACCCCGTTAGGGACCTCTTAAGAAACGTGTAAGGTCCACGGTAGACGGTTTAAGGTAAAAGGTATGGGAGTTAGAGGAACTAAAAGTAGGCTCAGGTAGATTGTTCCTGACATTTACTATTCTATTGCTGAAGTTATTTTTCCTGCAATCAAGATTAAAGCAGATTACATTTAGTTTGTAACTATTGATAGCCCTTGTGTTATTGTGGTTGAAGTAAAAGTAGTCATTAACAGGTAGGACGTTATGGCATATAATGTTGTGTACTAAGCTTAGGTTGGAACGTAGATGGCATAGTTCAATATTATAGATATGACAAGAAAAAACCCAAAGTGGACAGATCAAGCTATCCCTTCTAATATATAAATATTAGATAAATCCTTAGTAAGACCACACCTAGAAAAGTGCATCCAGTTATAGTCATTACACTATAAAAAAGATATTGAGATTCTAGAAAAAGTGCAGAGAAGAGCAACCAGGATAATTAGGGGACTGGAGACTAAAACATATGACGAACAGTTGCAGGAAATGGGCATGGCTAGTCTAGTGAAGAGAAGGGCCAAGGATGACATGATAGTAGTGTTCCAATATTTGAGGGGCTGCCACAGAGAGGAGGGGGGATCAAGCTATTTTCCAAGGCACCTGAAGGCCAAAAAGGAATAATGGATGGAAACTGACCAAAGAGAGATTCAACTTGGAAATAAGGAGAAATTTTCTGACAGTGAGAACAATCAACCAATGCAACAGCTTGCCTTCGAAAGTTGTGGGAGCTTCATCACTGGAGGCTTTCAAGAAGAGACTGGACTGCCATTTGTCAGAAATGGTGTAGGGTCTTCTGCTTGGGCAGGGGGTTGGACTAGATGATTTACAAAGTACCTTCCAACTCTGTTAATCTGTAATCTAATCTAATCTAGATTTAATCAACTCCAATCTGGTCAAGTAGGGCTTTCTTCCCCTAGAACATCTGGTCTTCCCAACTGAATGATTGATTTAATAAGTTATGACATGAAGTATTTTTACTAGCTACACAGGAAGAAATATGACACTATGGAGGTCACACTTCAGTGAGGGCTGAAATGTTTCTCTCTATAACATGAATATAAATAGATTTACTTTGTGAATATGTCTGTTTTTCTTCTTTTCAATTTTTTTTACCTAACAATGACCTTATTTGAACCATGTAAACAAAATATTTATTTTATTTCTGAGAATTTATATTTATGACAATTTCACAACACTGCAATCTGTAATATCCTTTATCGTGAAGGTTCTGGGCATACTAACTTTATAAGACGGTGCATAACTTTCTTTTATGACAGAAATGTAAAGATGCTCCACACGATTCAAGCTTCAATTTATATACAAAGGCATACACAAAGGCATACACATGGAAATTCAAGCACTAGAATTCAGTTAAGATCATTTTGGTATGGATGAAAGTGAATACATTGAAGGGGTGATTATAGATTACAAACCTTGCAGAAGATATGGATAATCCCTTCCCGGACTAAATTTCAAAAGTTGAAGTGAGTGGGGAGGGGACATAAATCATTACCTAGATGTCATCTCAGCCAAAACTGAAAGGTCTTCTTAACTGTTCCATGTGAAGATTTCTTCAAATTGCGTAAACACACGCAGCAAATCACCCGACCACCAAACCGGTTGTTATACCGGGAGAATTCCACCACTGGTTATCCTGGGAGGGGGAGGATTTAAACTTGTAGAATATGCAGCAATGGTACAATACAATAGCAGAGTTGGAAGGGACCTTAGAGGTCTTCTAGTCCAACCCCCTGCCTAGGCACGAAATCCTATACCGTTTCAGACAAATGGCTATCCAACATCTTCTTAAAGACTTCCAGTGTTGGGGCATTCACAACTTCTGGAGGCAAGCTGTTCCACTGATTAATTGTTCTAACTGTCAGGAAATTTCTCCTCAGTTCTAAGTTGCTTCTCTTCTTGATTAGTTTCCACCCATTGCTTCTTGTTCTAGCCTCAGGTGCTTTGGAGGATAGTTTGACTCCCTCTTCTTTGTGGCAACCCCTGAGATATTGGAACACTGCTATCATGTCTCCCCTAGTCCTTCTTTTCATTAGACTAGACATACCCAGTTCCTGCAACCGTTCTTCATATGTTTTAGCCTCCAGTCCCCTAAATATCTTTGTTGCTCTTCTCTGCACTATTTCTAGAGTCTCCACATCTTTTTTACATCATGGTAACCAAAACTGAATGCAGTATTCCAAGTGTGGCCTTACTAAGGCATTATAAAGTGGTATTAACACTTCACATGATCTTGATTCTCTCCCTCTGTTTATGCAGCCTAGAACTGTGTTGGCTTTTTTGGCAGCTGCTGCACACTGCTGACTCATATTTAAATGGTTGTCCACTAGGATTCCAAATCCCTCTCATAGTTACTACTATTGAGCAAGGTACCACCTTAACTGTACCTGTGCATTTTGTTTTTCTTGCCTAAATGTAAAACCTTAATTTTTTTCACCATTGAATTTCATTTTGTTAGATAGTGCCCAATGTTCAAGTTTGTCAAGATCCTTCTGTGTCTTAAGCCTATCTTCTGGAGAGTTGGCTATTCCTGCCAGCATGGTGTCGTCTGCAAATTTGATGAGTTCCCCATTTATCCCCTCATCCAAATCATTGCTGAAGATGTTGAAGAGTACTAGACCTAAAACAGAGCCTTGGGGTACTCCCCAGTGAAAGCAATAGTATATATACATAACAGAGTTTTAACTAAATTTAAGCAAAATTTACTTCCACACATATATAATTCCATATATTATATATTATGCAGTAAGGTAAATGAAAGCACTTAGAGTAAGGATTCTAAAATCTTTCTTGACAATGCATTTTTTTTAAATTATTACCAAAAAAAAGAGTTAATGCAATAGGCACCATGAAAGAAAACGATCATCTCATCTCAAAGTTCATCGGAGAAGGTTGTTTATTTTAACAATTATTTATAAACCATCCCCCAAAGACTTGATGTATTTTATCATAGTATACCAATTAAATCCATCAAATAAAAATAAGTTTCCTTCTTTCCATAATCTATCCTTTCTAATAATCAAATCCATAAAATATTTAAAGGCTGCTTGAAGGTAAGAAGCATTCCTTATTTTGAAAAGCAAATGTTTCACAAGAAGTGACAATTACTGCTTCACCACCCCACCTCCCATGGGGAGAAAACCTTCAATATTCCTTCCCTCATATAATGAACAGAGGAAACCAATTCTGGTCAGGATAGATCAGAAGTGATATTCTACCTGTTCAGACCTGATCCGCCCAAACCAGTAGCGGAAATCACAGGTGACTCCGCCCACCCGTGCCTGGCTCTATGGCATCCCATTTAGGCCCTTTTTTTGCATTTGCAAACCGGTAAGGAAGGTAGGTGTATACCACCCCTGGGATAGATGGTGCTGTAAGTACCCATGTGCCAACTCTTATAAGCATTGAAGGAGACCACCAGCACCAAATTCAATTTCAAAGTACCTGAGTAGCTAGTACAGCTTCTGTAACATGACTGTTATGCTATTAAATTCTCTACTTCCAGCTTCTGAGTTTTATTATATATATATAATTTGTATTTTTTAAAAAAGTTTTGTCATACTGACAAACAATACAAACCCTAAGTTAAAGAGAAGAAAAAATGAGAAAGTTAATATAAAAATGAAAAAAAGCATACAGAAGTAGAAAAGAGGGGAAAAGAAAAAAAGAATGGATAAAGAAGTGGATTCTGGCCTTCTTAATAGCATTCATAAATACGTTTGTATTTTACCTTCTCTTGCTCTAAGCTTACGTCAAAGTTTCCTTCTTTCCATAATCTATCCTTTCTAATAATCAAATCCATAAATCATCAAGACATTACTTTTTTTGTGATGGAGGAGTCCATAAGGGGGTTTCAGTCATTAATAAATGTAGTCGTTAACCTTTCCCTAAGCAAACAAGTTAATTTTGTCATCTCTGCTAAATCTGTTATCTTCATAAACCATTCCTCCAGTGGGAATATTTCAGCATTCAAGTTTGCACATATATATTTTATATATGATCATGATCATATTTAAAAATAATCTACCATAACATTTTTCTGGTCTTTTGTCCATTAATCACAACAACAAAAATGTTCTGGTCTCAGTTGAATCTAAATCTTTAAAATTATTTGTATCAGTATATGTATCTGAACTCAAACTTTTCTGACTTTTGTACAAGTCTACTAAGCACAATAAAAAATACATCTACATTTCCAACGTAAATTTGAACTACCTTTGTACATTGTGGATATTTTTTTCTCAAGTCATACACCAACAGTGCATCATTTTATTAAAATCTATCTTTTAGACGATGACATAATGTGAATTCCAGTCATTCACATTGTTTACAATTCCAACAAATATGCAATGTCCAAATTTCTTAGCACATTTTATCCTATACTTTTTTGCTTGTTCAACCTCCATTTCAAATTTAAGGCAAGCTGTTAAATTTTATATCGTTGAAGATTTCAAATTGTCTTCGAATCAGCCCCATGTAGAGCATATTCCAGTAGTGTAATTGTAAGATGGTAATAGAGAATCACTATTGCATAGTCATACAGGGACACACAATTATAGCACAACCAATTTCAATAAGCTTTAAAAAGTAGGATCTCATCAATAGAAATGTTCTGGTCAATGGAAATGCTGATAAACTAGTAACTTCTGAAAAATAAATTGTGAAAAATATAACCTCAGAGCAGTTCAACCTCAAAAGAAATGGGGATGAAAGCTTAAGAAACCATTGTGGATGCAAAGGGAACTTGCAATAGCAATAGCAATAGCAGTTAGACTTATATACCGCTTCATAGGGCTTTCAGCCCTCTCTAAGTGGTTTACAGAGTCAGCATATTGCCCCCACAGTCTGGGTCCTCATTTTACCCACCTCGGAAGGATGGAAGGCTGAGTCAACCTTGAGCCGGTGAGATTAGAACCGCTGAATTGCAGATAACAGTCAGCTGAAGTGGCCTGCAGTACTGCACCCTAACCACTGCACCACCTCGGCTCTCAAATACAGAGATTGAACTCTTTTATTTGTCCTTTCAAATATTACTTGTATTTTTAATTCAAATTTTAATTCTGTTGTTAGCAGCATGTAATATTTTTTAAAGAAAAGTAATATAAAATATTATAAATAAATAAAGTGCTCCTGGCTTATGCTTTGCTTCTGAAATAACTTAAAATAAATATATAAACATTTCTTTCTTTATATACGTAAAAAATTAATGGGGGTAATAAAAATAAAATCAGTCAAATCACGGAAGCATCTCTGTGAAATTTAGCATGCATTGAGACTACGTTATTAATCCGAAATGGATTAAGCCTTTCTAGAGGATCTACATGAATGAGACATGTTGGATAATAAGTGAAAAATCTGGTTCTGCTGCTTCTGAATCTCTAAGAAGTTTTTGCTACATCCCACCACAGTATCTTTGCTACATCCTTTGGTTTGACTGGAATCAGGCTGCATATTGTGATGATGGCTCCTGTCTACTTTGTCAGAAATGCTGGAGGATATCTGCTCAGTTTTCTAATCTTTTATAACTATATAAGGAAACATACCAGGGCTGGGTTTTGGGGGTACGCCTCGGTACGCGCATACCCATTCATCAAATTTAGGGTGTCTTCCAGTACCCGTTCTTCTGGAGGCCGCATACCAGAATGCTCCCTCCCATGGCCTGCTCCCTTGCTCACTCCCCCGCCCTCCCAGTTGCCACTCACTTGCCCCACCTATCTGCACCAGGCTTGCCCCACCAACAGTTACCTCATTACCAATAGGGGAAATCCATGCAGAGGGAGGAAAACGCATGCATTCCCCTCCCCTTCCATTGGAACGAGGCAGCTGTCAGAGAGAAGAGGGCAGCACACACCACATGGGCTTGTCCAGCAGCCAAAGAAGGAACAGGAGGTGAGGATTCGGCTGTTGCACAAGCCCATGGGCACGCGCTGCCCTCTTCTCTCTGACAGCCGCCTGGTTAAAGCCATCCCTGTGGTGTTTTTTTCCTGGGGGGCTATGCAGAACATCCCAAGACCGATGTCACCATATCTGCCCTCTTCAGGGACAGGTCTTTTTCAGAAGGACAAGGCCCCACTGGTCCCCCTCACGTTCCTCATCTTCCGGCCGTGGCCCCATGCCATGGAAAACATAGGCATGTGCACACCCGGCACAATTACAGTCCTGGAGAGGGAAGCCTCTGCAGAAGCCTGGGCCATTATGAAGGCTCCAGAATGAGGGATGGAATCTTTACAGCAGGACAGTAAGGTCCCATCTGCCAGAGACAGCAGGACCAATTGTGCGGGGTGTGTTTTCTATGTTTTCTGAAGCGAGGCTCTGCGTGGCGAACGATTACTCCAGACCCCATCCATGGAGTTTGAGGTCCCCCTCACATTCCTCGTCTTCCCAGATGGGCTCCGGAGTCATCACCAGCGCACAGAGCCTTGCCACTGCTCCATGCCGTGGAAAACATATGTGCGTGGCACCCACACACACACACAATTGGTCCTGTTGCCTCTGGTGGACAGGGCTTTACTGTCCCATAGTGAAGATTCCATCCCTCATCTTGGAGCCTTCATAATGGCGGGAACCTGTTCTCACTCGTTGGGCTTCTGCAGAGGCTTCCCTCTCCAGGACTGTAATTGTGTGGGATGTGCACGGGCCTATGTTTTCCATGGCATGGGGCCATGGCCGGAAGATAAGGAATGTGTGGGAGACCAGCGGGACCTCATCCTTCTGAATAGGACCTGTCCCTGAAGAGGGCAGATGTGGTAGCATCGGTGTTGGAATGGTCTGCAGAGTTCCGCAAGGAAAACACTGCTGCCAGGTACTTTTATATATTTTGGTTCTAAGACTGCAGAATGCTGGAAAAAAACATAAATGCAGGCCAGTTGTTGAGTGTTTCAAATGTGATTGGAACACTCAACAAGGTGACCACAGTATGTGTGTGTGTGAGAGAGAGAGAGAGTGAGTGAGAGAGAGAGAGAGAGAGAGAGAGAAAGAAAGAAAGAAAGAAAGAAAGAAAGAAAGAAAGAAAGAAAGAAAGAAAGAAAGAAAAGAACTTATGACCATAATTGAGCCCAAAATTTTGGTTGCTAAGCAAGAGCGTCGTTAAGTGAGTTTCACCACATTTTCCAAGTTGGCCACGCCCACCCATTCACATGACTTCCGAGCCACTCCCACAAAACAGGCTACACCTACAGATTGGATTGTTAAAAAATTTGAAACCCACCACTGAAACATGTTTTGCATCCTAGATTGCTTGAGAAGTCAGGGAAAGGCTTCCTGGGAAAATGGGAGAAGGCATCCAAAAGTTTAAACTGCAGTTTTGTTTTGTCTTTTTAATGAAAACAGGTGTCAGATGTATTAACCCATGATAATTGGTTTATCAGTTTTGATTATGGAATTACTTCTGAACAATTGAGAATTAGAAGTAAGCTGCCATATATTTTGTTTTTAAATCGGCTAGATTTGCTTAGCCACCCGTTTCCTATTCACAAAACAATACATTAATTGTAACTCTTAGATTTTTCTCAATAGGCTCTTCCTGGGGGAAATTCCTTTTGTTAGGCATCCCAAGCTTTCTTTAGACATACGAATTATTCTGTGCACTTATCAGTGAGGAAGATGTCATAGGCTGGGTTTTCTTGATTTGAGGCCAAACAATTCATTTATATTTACATGCAGATAGACGCCCTCTGTCTATCTCCTGCAGGCAAGTTTATTTTGATCTTTTTAAACCCCTTCTGATACGCTTTCACTGGCTTTTGTGAATGCTTACTCAGTGGGAATTACACATTCTAAACAATAACAACAAACCCAAACAATAAAATCACTATATAATCTCATAAACAGTGTTGAGACAAATGTCTGAGCTTAAATATTACAGTGCCTTGCCCAGGATATGAACAACAGTAAAGGTTTTTACTGTTTTTTCACTGGAGATTTTTAAGAAGAGATTGGATACCCATTTGTCTGGAATAGTATAGGATATTCTACTTGAGCAGAGGGTTGTATTCTGTTTGTTTACTTATACGAAAGTAGCTCAGTAGGGGGCTGGTAACCTTGTGTCTTCCAAATAGTTTGGGCTACAGATCTCACAATTGCTTGACTTAGCCAAGCGGTCTGAGGCTGATGTATTTAATCCCAGAATATCTGGGGGTCCCTAATTTTGTTTCCCTTGATTTTTTCACTGGCAAGCTTAATTACTAAAATAGCACCGTATATCTTTGGAGAGAGAAAAATACTGTGCTTTTAAACATGGCTTCAGTAGTACTTTGGTTTATATTAACAAGTATGTCTTATTTAAACTTCCAAACAGGGAAAACAAGATCATGTAACAAGATCACCTACTTAGGCTATAGAATTTTAGACTTAAAGTGGTAGGATTACACTTTTGAATGGTCCCTTTTATATGTTAAAAACAAATGAAGCCATTAAAACAAGGGTTTTTATTCAATTGAGAGACAAAGTTCTTCACATAATTGTGTTATTGCTTTCCTGAGCTTTGCTTTAACATAATCTCTTAGGAAACTTGTGATACCTTGAAAACCTTTCAGTTTTTTGTTCAATCAGTAACCCAAACTACACAACAAACAATACCTTGGACAAAGCTTTGTTTTACCACAAGCCAGAGTTCCCATATATTGTTCAGCAAATATAAATCAGTACTTCACCACCACAACTTCTGGAAGCACCCTTCTCTATTTCATCCATTATTTACTGTAATGTATCTTGCTTAATATGATAATCACTTCTGTTCTCACTATTAAAGAATAAGAAAGGAAAGGCATGGTAATGCCATCTGCCGGACTCACCCCAACAGTTTTGAAATGTAGGGAAATTAAGAGATAGTACAGTGTAGTGGATAAGGTGCTACACTAGATGTGGAGAAATCAACAGTTGTCCGGAGTCATGCATGTGATATGGACAGCCATATATTTTAATAAATACATAAAATGTTCAAGTCTACCTTCAGCCATGGAAACTCATTTGGTGATCATGGGATATCACATGGCTTGGGGGGGGGGGGCTGGATGAGGGAGTGTTATATTTACATGTCTTTGAGCTCCTGGAAGAAAAATAGGATATAAATCCAATAAATATATTTCTGATCTATCTAATAACAAATCTCTGGGATAGATTACAGCAGAACAATTTTAAAAAAATAAACAATCCAGCTAGACTGACAATAAATAAAGTCCATAATCTCAGAATATGTAATTTACAATTCATGCTGGTTTAAAAATTCAAATAATCTTAAACCTTGCAGTGTTAAAAATGTTTTGCAAATTTTTACTTTCTCCAAGTGAAAATAGGTTGAGGTTCCAACAATCACAATATACAATTATTTCATCATCTATATCAGGGGTGTCAAACTCACGTTGTCATGGCGGCATCACCTGACATATTGGGAGCTTTTTTCCCCTTTGTGAAACCGGGCGTGGGTGTAGCCACATGGGCATGACGCATCCGGTCTGTGGGTTGCGAGTTTAACAGCCTTGATCTATGTGATTACCATTCAATGGTACATGGGGCTGCCCTTGAAGAGCATCCGGCGACTTCAGCTAGTGCAGAACGCAGCCGCGCGAGTGATTGCGGGTGCACCTCGATTCACCCGCATAACACCTATCCTCCGCGAGCTGCGCTGGCTGCCTGTCGATCTCCGGATGCGCTTCAAGGTGCTATTAATCACCCATAAAGCCCTACATGGCAGTGGATCTGGATATTTGAGAGACCGCCTTCTGCCAATTACATCCCTGCGACCAATACGATCCCATAGACTAGGCCTCCTCCGTATTCCATCGGCCAGCCAGTGTCGGCTGGCAACCACAAGGAGGAGGGCCTTCTCAGCAGTAGCCCCGGCCCTTTGGAACGAGCTCCCTGTGGAGATTCGTACCCTCTCCACCGTCCAAGCCTTCCGCATAGCCTTGAAGAACTGGCTCGCCCGTCAGGCCTGGGGATAAGGATAGTTACCCCTCCCGAATGATGAATGTATGTTGCCTACCATTTTATGATATGTCTCTATCTTGATGTTTGTATTCCCCCCCTTCCCAGTTTTATGTGAGCCGCCCTGAGTCCCCTCAGGGAAAAGGGCGGCCTACAAATTCTAATAAAACTAAAACTAAAACTAAAAACAATGATATCCAGGTGTGTTCCTGGTTAAACAGAAGAATTACTCTCATAACAGCTGTATAAAAATTGTTGTTGGAACACACCTGTTCTCTTTACCCTAGAAAGCAAGACTAAAGCCGATTGATAAAAACTGAGAGAAGCAAACCAGAGACTTTGAAATTGGTCATCAATGCTTAGCATTTGGGAAAGAAAGGACAGACATGCAAGTTAAATAGTAGCATGCTGCAATTCAACATTAACATGCTGAAATAATTTGTGCTTTTATTTAAATAACTTTTTAATGTTTTAATTACCATATTGAACTGTATAAATATCCTTCTTTTCCACTAGTACAAGTGGCCACCCAATATGCAGGCACAAAAGGATCTTATCTATCAGTATGGAAAGGATTTCCTAAGGATATTTGGGAACCACTGATCAAACAAATGGACCATTCAACAGAAAAACCTACAGAGAGTTTTAGTGATATTGCTATTTTTCTTTTATGAGTAGGGCATTTCTTAGAAATCAAGTCTTGAACTGGTTCTGGGAACAATAAGAGACCAGACTGGAATAAATAAATTCAGATTGAATCCTAGCAAAATGGAGGTGTTGTTTCTCTGTAAGCATTTAGGCTACATAGAAAATCAGTTCTGTTGGTTATTCTAGATGGGATTAACTCCCCCTGAAATGATTGATCCATTCTTTGGAAGTTATCTTGGAACAGCAGGTGGAAGATATGGTCTGGGAGACTTTGGTCCAACTTCAGCTGGTGCACTAGAAGCCTTGGTACTGGTAAACCATGCCAGTGGTGGGATTCAATTTTTTTTACTACCTGTTCTGTGGGTGTGGTTTGGTGGGCATGACATGGCATGGCTTGGTGGGCATGGCAGGGGAAGGATACTGTAAAAGCTCCATTTCCTCTTCACTCCAGGGGAAGATTACTGCAAAATCCCCATTTCCTCTCAATCAGGTGGGACTTGTGAAGCAGAGAATAGATGGGAGTGGGGCCAGTCACAGGTAGTATTTACAGTTCTTCAAACTACTCAAAATTTCCACTACCGGTTCTCCAGAACTGGTCAAAACCTGCTGAATACCACCTCTGAACCATTCCCTCATTATCAGATGACTAAATTACTGCAACTTGCTGTATCAGCAGCTGCAACTAGTCGAAAATGCAGAAGCTAGCTTCTGTGGAATCCTCTACGCCCATCTTATAGTGGTTTTGTTTTACTGGTTGCCAGAAGCTTGCAGTTCAAAGAGCTCATTATTTCCAATGGAGGTTCACATGGTATTACACCAGGATAGATCAAGGGCTACCATACTAAGCATTATTCTGCCTGTCCAATGCAGACATCTAAGGATCACCTTCATGAGAAAAGGAATGTAGGCCAGAAGAGAAAGCTTTTCTGTAGCTGCTGCATTATAGAATATGCTACTTTCCATTTCATGGGTTATTCTTTTTTGGCCAATCTTTGGCCTGAAATAAGGAAATATGCAGAAACAGAAACAGAATGAAGAGGTGCAAATCTCTTTAAAGGTCAACAGAAAATCCTTGCTTGATTCAGGAATGAATGCAAAATCAGGGTAGGAATAATTTCCAATAGCTGCGTATATTCCTGAGTTTTTAATTATTAATGACCAGAGAGCGATAAATACATCTGAGAAGGCCTCAAAAAGTAATGTGAAAAGAATTTCAATTTAATTTGCTGGATTTTATCTGGGAATGCTTTAGAGAAGTCTAAAACTTTTCCTTTTAATTAAGTTGTCTGAAATGCCATGTTGACTTAAGAAATAATTCCTTAACTTTGGAGAACTTTTTGAAAGTGCAAAGTCATTTGTCTGATTTAAAAATAAATATTATACAGTACAGTGTGATTTTAACACTAGGAAGGAAAAGAAGATTATACCGTGTATTTTTATTTTATAAAGAAATATTTCAGAGACTTGTCATACATGTTGTTTAAAATATTTATTGCTATAAGAAAGCTTGTGCCAGCAACAAGGCTTCATAAAGAATACCAAACTGTGGAAGTGGTTTAGGCAGAAACAAAAGAAAAATGAACTGTGACTAAAAGCAAAGTTTTGAAAATATTCATTCTGATCAATGAGACAAAAATCAAACTTGATTTGTTTACTGTCTTTACAAAAACTTTATTATCAACTAGAAAGGACAAATAGCTTAAAACCTGTTGAACTTTTTTAAGGGTTGCCCAGCAAAAGACAATTATAATTATAATGGATTGTTAAGTCTTTCCCCCAAATACAGAGTTCAAGAATCTTTGTGTAAGCTCTTAAGCACAAGAGTTTGCACAAAGAATAAACACTGTTTTATTCTGTGGTCTAGCATATAGGTTGCAAGAGTAGATTTGCTAACTTTGTTGAATAAAGACAAATATAAGGAACAGCAACAATGATGTTGTTCAACAAACAGAATTCCGGATAAATCAGTTCAAGTAAGATTTTAGTTGAATAAGCTCTTTGAATAAGCTCTTGGTTTTAGCATATGTTCATTACTGAAAAGATGTTTGGAAAGAGTTTATCTTGGATGTTCACAGGCAAGTTGTAAATATATTCTCAAGAGGCTGGAAAAGAAAAGGAAAGCAGGTTTTCAGAACATGGCAAATGAAAAACAGATAGACATTTCAGCCTCACTTCTGAAGGGCAGCATCAATATAGCCATTAGGGATTCTGTCAGAAAGAAGTTCAAAAAGAGACACCCACTGTAATGAATGAGAACTTCATATATTTGTTTCCAAGATTCTGTAAACTAATCTCCTGGCAGGAGGGGCATTAGCACGAATTAATGAGGGGGTATAAACATGCTTCGTTGTTTGTGCACTGGTGTTAGGGCTTGTTCCCCTCACCCCAGTGGTGGGTTCTGGATTCTGTACCAGTTGGAATGGCCCTGGCATCACCCACGTGGATGCGCGCAGAGCGCGCATGCATCGTACTTGCTTGCAATACTTCCACAAACCTTCACGGGGCTCCAGCTGCTTGGCGGAGCATCACGCAGGCATCTTATGCACCAAGTGCATGCGCAAAAGCACCAAAAGCTTAAAGCGCAGGTAAGGAGCTTGGGCGGGCAGGTGGGCCCTCTGGAGCACTGTACCGGAACAATACCCAGTGCTCCAGGCAGGAACCGGTACGCCCGTACCAGGGCATACTGCCTGCAACCCACCACTGCCTCGCCCCCTTCTTCCTGCTCTGAGCACCTATTCTGAGTTATGTAAAATGTGCAGGATAAATAAAAGCTGGTCTGCCTAGGGAAACTAAATGTTGCTTTGCTCAGTTATGAATTTTTATACTGAGTTATGAACTCAATTATGAACTCCATATATAATATCCTAGGTTTAGTCAGCAAATCACATATTATCTAGGGGCTAACTGCTTGCCTAATTACTCTTTGTAGAATTTTTTAAAATGCTGTTTTGTTCTCAGCGGTTATGCCTAGGTGGGATTAAATGGGACAGACTTCTCCGGGAAACAAAAACTAGATTTCATCAGATGCTTATAAGCAGCAGAAACTGGTTATCAGATGCTATTGTGCTACATGAAACCTTTTTGATTCTTTACTTTCACATTAACCATCAGTGTTATCATACCAAGAACTGTAGGTACAGTAGTGCAGTGTTTTTCAACCTTTTTTGTGCAAAGGCACACTTTTTTCATGAAAAAAATCACGAGGCACACCACCATTAGAAAATGTTAAAAAAAATTAACTCTGTGCCTATATTGACTATATATAAAGTAATTTTCCCGCGGCACACCTTACACTATGTCACGGCACACTAGTGTGCCGCGGCACAGTGGTTGAAAAACACTGCAGTAGTGTATACTTTCATAACAAGATCTAGGTTCAAGGTTACTCAACATCTAGGTTGAGTAAACTTAAACATACTACATTCCCTTCCCTTAAGCCATGAGTCTGGCCATAGAACAAACATTCCTAGAAAATAAAAAATAAGAAAATTTCTTATTCTGACACTATCCAAGGGAAACTGCAAGATATGTAAAATCTGTCTCATTGCCATTACCTTGAAAAGAAATCTGATAATCAACAATGATTTGAAAACAGAAATGAGAGGCAATGTGGAGGGTGGCAGTGGGAACAGCACCTTTTATACTGATATATTTTCTGTTGATTCAAGGATGGGTACAAAGCAATATAACTCTGATAACTAATTATCGGTGAGGTCCACAGCAAACCACAGTAATGCCAATGGGATGACACATGCACAATGATGTAATTACAAATGCTACAATAAAGTACTGCCATCAAGATGTCTGACACAAGAATATAAATCAAGGTATTTGTGTGAGTATACCATCACACATATTTTGAGGTTTGCCTTGTCTGCCACCCCCAAGGACTTCTACAGGAGATAAAATTCACACACTGTAAAGATATGATGAGAAATGTTGTGGGGTCCCCGGAGGAAGGGCAGAAGATATATACAGTAAATAATAAAGGATATGTTGTTTGGCACATCATTTTGGCTGCAGCTATAACTTTCAATCAATCCAGAATTGTCAAACAGCTGTATTATTTACAGCAGAAGTTCATAGATAAGGGCTGAGGATTTGTGTTTGTGTTTGCCTTTCACTCCACATTAAATCCTACTTTTGAAAGTCCATGTTTCCTTTTCAGGAATCATTAGATTTTACGTAGAACCAATTTCAGTTCCGTATAAAATGTACATTCCTTTTCCTGTCCAAGGAACTGAAATATTCAATTCATCCTTCAATGTTCAAGTTATAGATTAGTTCTAGCTCTGGTATGTTTCTGAATCATAAAATACTACTATACTAAACAAGTTGATGGCTATGGTATAAAGCAACTGAATTACTACTTAAAAATTATTTCTTTAGACAAAGTTAACACTTTGGTTAGGCAAAAACCACCTTTTTAGCATTTAAAACAAGGCCAATTTCTATAGTTTCATCAGCTACTTTTTTAATGTTCTCAACAGTAAACAGTTTCATATGTCATTTGAGGAGACCTTCTTAATTTTAAAAAATCAAGCTATAAATTTAAAGCAAAAGGGTTCTTTTAAAGAATGACATCATTACTTTGTTTATAACAATAAAATGATATATACCCTTGCCATCATTATTTATATTATACAGTAGAAATTTCAATCCAACTATCTTTTGTCTACAATGTAATGTAGACAAGAAATGTTAAATTTGATGTGTATATGTATGAGTTCTTTGTAAAATTAACAATTCCACATAAATTATCAATGCTTTAAGGAAAGAACTATTTTAGGAAGAAATATAAAATTCATGTGGGAACTCCATCAAATTCCAGAGATTTAAACAACACTACTATGGGGTGTTCTCATCATTGGAGCTCCTTCAAAGATGGATCAGAAACTTCCATTGGTAGGCTATATAGCAGAGTGAGAGAACCTTCCTATTTGATGTGTCTTTCCAAAGACTGAGATGGGTTGCAAAGTTATTTCCTTCAATAGCAATAGCAATAGCTTGGAGACAAGGGCATATACAGACATATCTGATCATGTGGAAGGCTCAAACTGGGCACACATGCTAATCCTCTGTTATAATTTCATCTTTGAAATTTAATATGAGTACAACTCTAAACACAGTAAAAATCCTGGATCGTGCAAGAGTTTTCTAACAATTTAAGTGCACTTTCCCATCAGCCCATCAGTTGAGAGTCTGGAGGTCATAAAGATGGCACTCTAACCAATTTGAAATTTTCCAGATGTTAAATTAAATATCTGAATAGGGCTAATGGCTCCATCATATTAAAACGTCTTACTTAGAAAAAAAGTATGTGCTTCTCATTACAGAATTTAGGGAAAAATGAGAAAAGTTTTTGTAATTTCACATACATTTCATGAATTATGATACTTCTGAATAACTTCTACTCATATTAAATTGGAGCAATGTGATTTTTAATATTGAGATTTAATATAATTATGTTTTCAATTATGTTTATTCATATAACACCTTAATATAGCAGTTACTCAAAGTTAATTTTAAAATATATTATTGTACAAGTTAACACCTATACCTGAGCACTTATCACATATATAGAAATACTATAAAGGGATAAGTTGGCTCATGCTGGCTCTGGCTTTAAATTACATATCAAGTTTATGACACCCAGATTCCATACTGCTTGCAGATATGTTGTGGTCCAGCAGGAGCCGTTGGAGCTGCCACCAGACTCCGACAGCGAGGGGCCCTATGAGTCGGCCCTGGAGGATGTGAAGGACCCTGGACAGGGTTCCAACTCCGAGCAGGACGCAGAGAGACTGGTTGGCCACCAGGTGGCGCCTGAGCCTTGGATCAGTGGGGAGGAGACAAGGGAGAGTGATCAAGAAACCAACAGTGAGTTGTTCCGGGATGCACACCGTTGAAGAGCTACTCAGTGTCAAGAACAACTACATAATTACAGGAGGTAATTACACTCAGCTGATGATCATTAGGCTCCTCTCCAGACTATAAAAAAGACTGCTTGTGCCACGCCCTTCTTGCAGAAGTCAACACTTTGACTAAAGAGAAACAAACTTGGCAGGCTGGATTGCTGCCAGAGTTTGTCTGAATTGCTGCCAAAGTTTGTCGGCCTTGCTGCCAAGGACCTTATCTGTTTGTTTACTTGGCTTTCAGTCACCGAGAGTCTGGTCTTGTTATTAAAGGACATTCTCATTAAGTGTGTCTCAGCTTTTGTTACTGGACGGAGGAGGAGGTCAGAACACAGATATATATAAATGGAGAGAGGGAGAGGGAGGGAAGAAGGGGGGAGGGAAGGAATCAGAGAGAGAGAGAGAGAGAGTGCAGGGTTGGCAAAAGTGAGATAGTGACATAATGTGTTATAATACCATTGTACAAATAACAGAAATTATGTAATTTGTGCCCTTTGTACAATCATGACACATGTGCACTGTTGTGGTTTACACTGGAACTTATATTGTCATATTATCTTAAGCCACTATGGAGTTTGCTTGGATTTGGTTAGTGTTTTGTGTGAACACTGTCACAGCAAAGTATAAAAGATGGTCTAGCATGCTATACAAAGTCCATCAATTAAGGTTTGTTCTAGAAATTGTGTGTTTAAAAAAACATATCACACCACTGGTACCCAGCACGTCATCCATTTTCTACACACATACATATGATTTTAGAAAGTAGTGTGACTGGAGAATTAGGATGTTTTATATTAATTGAATTCATGTATGAATACACAGGTTGAGTATAATCAGAGGTATAAATCCATTGCTTAATGTTAGAAGGTTCAGTCTTTTCTCATTTGGAAGCTATCTCTCTCTTTCTCTCTCAGACTGCATTTTACATAAACATCTAAATTATCCTTAGACAGAAGATAATTATTTCTCCTTTTAGAAAACCAAATGACATTTCAACTATTGAAACAATTTGCCAGCCGTCTTCCTAGTTGGTGAGCAGGCTGATCATTAAGAAACATTAAGTATTCTTTCTTATACTATTAACCCTTTTTTACCTAAATCTCAGGTCCCTCTGCAGAAATAAATTAAGAAATTTAAACATAACTATAATTAAATTGCAAGGGCTCAACCTTTTAAAAAGAAAACCTGTTGGCAATTTCATATTTTATATTCTGCAAATCCAATTTTTAATAACCAAATGTTCCCACTTTTGCAAGCAAAGTTCTACAAAGTGAAGTGTAACAACTATCTATTTTAACCTTTAATTAGGCTTGACTCCTGTGCTGATGAGCTGATGGATAAATGCCCTCCATCTTGATCTGTCGTGGCTGGGAGATAATCCTTAGTTCTTCCAAGAATTCCCAGCATGATCTCTGATCCTCCAACTGTATTTATTATTGTGTAGTGGACTTCAGTAGGCAAGAATCAGATCAGAATAGCTGCAACAGCTTTTATTGACTCAAAAATGGAACTGAGGAACTTCAGGCAAATACCTATGATTTATACTCTAGGCCCACAGGGCCTTAACCAGTCATGGAATTAGAAAAAACCCACCCAAATATAAATGTTCTACATTTCCCTCCAAAACAGTCGGGATTATCTAAAGGTTAGTTTCATTTTAGCACAGTTAACAGTTAGGGTCATCTATAGGTTAGTTTCACTATATCACAGTATACATAACAGTATACATTCAATACATAACATTTATGGTCTTCCTCTTCTACTTCTCCCAATCTTGCTTTTGATTGTTCTAATATGGGGGTGGAAAAAAGAGAAAATATATTAAAAGGATTAAACTACAAAAATAAACAGACCCCCCCCCAAAAAAAAACCATGATATATTTCACAGATGAAATCTTTCAGACTGTTTTTTAAAACATTGAACTCTGTTCAAAGTAATAATTTTATCAATCCTTTCAATGTATCAATAGAGAACTAGTTCTTAAAGAGAAAGTAGCATATGAACTCAGTTTTCAAACCCAGATTTTAGACAATATACAAAAGTAAAAAAGTTCCAGTAGGGTCATGGTAGCAAAGATAACTTCCATCTTAAATTATTTTTCCCCTCTTCATTACACATGTTAGGATTGGTTATCCAACCTTATATCCCTGTTCTTTTTCTATGACATGCCTATACAATTGTCATTTTTCATTCCGTGTGTGATTCTATTCTTTGGAAGATCTTTAAAGAAAAAGAAAAGCTTGCTTGTTAGAAATTAGAACAATGATTTAGTAATTTGTACCAGTCTTTTCCAATCTCTGGGTTACTGTCTTGATTCATTGTTGTTGACATAGAAATGTTGGCAGTTTAATTGCCTTTTCTCCTGTAGCTTTAAACATTTCAGTGAGTATTTCATCTCTATCGGGTACTTTCCTATTTGACCACTCTTGTACTTCACTTTCAAGCAAAATCAGTTCCTCAGTATATTTTTCTCTATAAAGCTTTCTATAATCATTCTATAATCTCATGTAAAGGGAGACAATATAATATTTATTTGTTCCTTAACCTTATTTATCACATTAGATCTATTTCATTATTATTCTTTTCTTATTCATTTTACTGATATTTTTCAAACAATTTTAGAACAACTTTAATTTTTCTTTTATAATTATTTTCATATGTATGTTGATTGAGATAGCCTTCCTTATCGATTCTTGTTTGATGCTGAAAGTCTGGATTTGATAATCATATGTTGTTGGTGCCCAAGGCTTTCATCCTCCATTTTTCCTTGGCTATATTATCATAGCTTATTCTGAAAGTCACTTAAAACTTACCTTAGCTGAATTTTTGGGAATAGCAATAGCAATAGCATTTAGCCTTATTTACTGCTTCACAGTGCCTTACAGCCCTCTTTTTACAGAGTCAGCATATTGCCCCCAATAATCTGGGTCCTCACTTTAACAACTGCAGAAGGATGAAAGTCTGAATCAACCTTGAGCCTGGTGAGATTCAAACTGCCAAATTGCAGGCAACTGGCAGTCAGCAGAAGTAGCCTGCAGTACTTCATTCTAACCACTGCACTACCATGGGAATACTTTTTTCTGCTTAAATTTTCAAATTATGTCTTACCATAATTCAGTTTTCAGCTAGTATAAATTAAGTATATCCTTTACATTAATCTTATATTCTCTGTCCTCCAAATCAAATCTTGCTTGTGTGTCTATTGTTTTATTTTCTAAATCTTAACATTTATTATGATGTTGAATTTGGATTTGAAAGAAAAGAACAATTAAAATGTCATTAACTACAACTGGGTTTGCCATACCTGGGGGAGGGCCCCAGGGCTGGTGGGCAGTGGAGTGACAAAGGTTGCAGAGGCGGAGCCGACATACAGACAAGCCAAATCACTGCTGATAGCAGCTGGCTGAGATCTGGCCAGCGATCAGCTGTTTGGGGTGTGGCAACTGACAGTGCAAGAGCCGGCACACAAAGGAGTGAGGAGCCAAAGGACGGTTTGGCCCAGCCGACATTCAGCTTTTCCACCGATGATCAGCTGTTGAGGGAACCTGCGGACCAGCCGGCAAGCACCTCTGGGAGTCTGCCGGCAATCAGCTGATTGGACCTGACTTCTAGCTAATTACCATGGTGGCAGGAGTTCACAGCTCTGAACTTTAATAGGCGCTGGAAGGCAGACACTCCCAGCACTAACTTTACATTCTGTTTTGTTGTTTGGAACTCATTGTGTGCCAGAGTCCGGCTCATTAAATCCAGTAAACCTCAAAACACATGGAGTCTGGATGCTGATTTAGGTCTGGAGCTCGGACTTTTGAGAACAACTTTGTTCCCTGGTGGGAGAAAAAAACTGCAATCAAAGTATATCTGTGCTTGAGTTCTTCATCTTTTGCATTAAGGTTAGTTTCCATTAAAGAAGGTAAATGGAGCTGTATAACTACTAGCAGTTTCTAAAATATATTTGAGAACCCCTGCAATTAGGAAAAAGCTCCACTTGGACCCAGGTCATCCTGATGGAGCTACATCAGAATAAAATTATCACCCTCTTTTCTTCAGTAGCATATACACCTCTCTTCTTACAACATAACTCAGTATCTATGGCAGAGTCTAGGTTGCCTCAGTAAACCAGTTAATGTGATAATGATTTTCTGAAGATGGGAAGATTATGAACATTAACCAGCCGAATGCCCTTCCCATTCTCAGTTTTCTTTTCTCCCAAGCTGCAATGCTTCCCCTGCTCTTTAACACTTGAAGTACAATTTAATCAACTTCCAAGGCAAAATGACTAACTCCAGTGAGAAGTCTGAAGCATTCAATACAATAGCAGTACAAAAGATGTGCAATTAACTTAAAGGCTATTTTTGTGCTTCTTGTGCTACACTTTTATTTTCAGAATAGCTTAATTAAAGTTTTTGATATAAAGACAGCTACTTCTGGTCATGTTTTTCAGGGCCTATTCTCCTAGAGAGAAAGAAGGGAAGATGAGAAGAAAAGAAACTTATCAGGAGTTTGGCTGCTTGGCTCAGTTTGTAACAATATAGATGTTTAATAATGCAGCTGTTAAAAAGAGTAAGTATAAGAGAGGAGCTGTCCCATATAATTTTCCCATCTTCATAAACGAGTTACGTTATCAGTGTGATCTATCCAACAAAAGTGGTAGTCCATAAAACCAGTTATGTAAAAAAAAGCTTCTGTCACAATAAAATGGTAGCTTACTCTGTGACAGAAATAGAAAAAAGGGGACGGAGAAAGATTGATCCCAAAATGCTACAAGACACCCACATTCATTAAAGTACCAAAGGAACAGAAATTTTTATATTAGCTTATAACTTGCTTGGGGACCCACAGTATTAGCTAAACCATCTGGAAGGACAGGACTATGATTTCAGATGCCAGGAAGGAGTTAGAAAACATAGTTAAAGCAATAATGCCTACCAATTTTTTTTCAAAAAGACTCTCATTCTCCCCCTCATCCTCCTCTTTTCTCTCTTCTTGACTTTAATGGCAAAATGAGTGTATTTATATTTCTAAGTGAAGCTAATAGCTAGCCTGACTGTGTAGAGTCACTCTTGAAATCAGAACCTATCTATTTTATCTATTTATTTATATTTAATTGTTATTTTATTTAGAAATTTTTATAACTGCCAACTCACAGTGACTTTAGGTGGCTTAGAAACAATAAAACACAGCAAATAGATAGATGATAAATAGATAGATAGATAGATAGATAGATAGATAGATAGATAGATAGATAGATAGATAGATAGATAGATGATAGCAGTGACGTGCAGTCAGGGGAGGCAGGGGAGGCAGAGCCTCACCACTGTCATCATGAAAAGGAAAAAAAATGTAAAAGGAAAAAGGAAAAAGGCAAGAGCTGAGGTCAGGCTGAACTAGTTAGCAATAGCAATAGCAGTTAGACTTATATACTGCTTCATAGGGCTTTCAGCCCTCTCTAAGCGGTTTACAGAGTCAGCATATCGCCCCCACAGTCTGGGTCCTCATTTCACCCACCTCGAAAGGATGGAAGGCTGAGTCAACCTTGAGCTGGTGAGATTAGATAACAGTCAGCTGAAGTGGCCTGCAGTACTGCACCCTAACCACTGCGCCACCTTGGCTCTGTTGCTGCCAGAGTCATCATGGATGATTCTGCTTAGTGCTTAATTGTTTAAAAAAGCATCTAAAAAAGCGCCCTCTACAGGAGGAGGCAGGAAAACGACGTGCCTCATCTAATCTGACTTTAGGCGTTTTATGATCACTTGAGCAGAGTTAAGCAAGGGTTAAAAGCCCAAAAATTCCTGACGTAGGTGAGACACATGGTTCTCCTGCCTGTCTGAGTCCTTGGGAGAAGGGTGGCATATAAATAGAATAAACCTAAACCTAAACCTAACCTAAACCTCCTCCTAGAGGCTTTTTTAAACAGTTAAGCAGAGTCATCCACGATGAGGCAGCAATTAGCTCAGCCTGACCTCAGCTCTCACCTTTTTCCTTTTACATTTTTTTTCTTTTCATGATGACAGGCAATTACAGAGTTGAAATCCTCTCTGAAACAGCTGGAAAAGGTACGTGTGGGTCAGAGGGAGGGGAGGAATTCAAACTTCATCCTCCTCGTGCAGGGCTTTGGGCAAAGGCTGGAGGGAAGTGCTCACCCTCCCCAAGTGTAGTTTGACTGCAGGCAGAGCCACATTGTCTTTTCAAACCTGTAATCAGTGAATATAGCAGTAGACTTATATATACCGCTTCATAGGGTGGATCCTTCTGGGGCTGGGGAAAAGTGTGTGTGCTCCAGTATGGCTCTTTGACTGGCTTCCTGCCTCCTCCTGTGGTCTCCCTGACTCCCTCCAATCCAACTTTGTGTGTGTTTGTGTGTATGCTTGTTTGAGAGAGAGTTTGTTTGAGTGAGAGAGGGAAGGAGGTAGGAGAGATAGTCCAATCCAACTTTTGTGTGTGTGTGTGTGTGTGTGTGTGTGTGTGTGTGTGTGTGTGTTTGAGAGGGGGGAGGGAGGGAGAGAGGGAAGGAGGAAGGAGGGGAAGGGAGAAGAAAAAGAAAAAGAAAGAAGGAAACTTATTTCACAAAGGAGAAAAACAAATGCTGTCGCTTTAAATCGGAACTGAGCCTGCCTGGCTGGGGAATTCTGGGAGTTGAAGTCCACAAGTCTTTAAAAAATTGTGTCAGTGCCTCACCAGCCATAAACCTCACTGCACGTCATAGATAGATAGATGATTAGATAGATAGATAGATAGATAGATAGATAGATAGATAGATAGATAGATAGATAGATGATAGATAGATAGATAGATAGATAGATAGATAGATAGATAGACAGATAAATGTCTTGCTATACAAGACATTAATCTCCAGTTCTAAGTAAATGTAAACCAAATTAGACCCCTTCTGAATGCAATCTGTCTACCTGAATGAAATAGTTATATGCAAGAATGCTGAGAGATAACAACTATATACATATTCTTGTATTAGATATGCAAGTTTATATGATGATTTCATTGTATTGCAATGGAGAAGAGGGAGTTGAAGGGTCTTAGAGAAAGTGCCTTTCTCTCTTTTTTGTCACCAGGATGACTAGATTCCAGTCCATCTTCTACTCAGTCAGAACCCATGCTTTAGAGTTTGATTTTATTTATATCAACTGATGGGACACAGTGGCTCAGTGGCTAAGACGCTGAGCTTGTCAAACAGAAAGGTTGGCAGTTTAGCGGTTCGAATCCCTAGTGCCACGTAACGGAGTGAGCTCCTGTTTCTTATCCCAGCTTCTGCCAAACTAGCAGTTCGAAAGGACATAAAAATGCAAATAGAAAAATAGGGACCACTTTGGTGGGAAGGTAACAGTGTTCCATGTACCTTCAGTGTTTAGTCATGCCAGCCACATGACCACAGAGGCGTCTTCGGACTGCGCTGGCTCTTTGGCTTTGAAACAGAGATGAGCATTGCCCCCTAGAGTTGGGAATGATTAGCACATATGTGTGAGAGGAACCTTTACCTATATCAACTGATTCATAGTCTGGTATGCAATTCTACCACATCCTTAAACTTAACCAAATTCTTGCACCCACTTAAGCATAGCAATTGTTTACTTAATCTATTTTGTGCTAGTTTAGCTCACTTTGTATCCTAGTAATGAACCTGTTTGGATAAGGCTAAACTTCTTTATTAGGACTAAATTCTTCATGATATCCTTCGAATTCCTTTGGATTCAGCCATCTTTTACAAGAGAAATGTTTAGCAAGCACAGTGGCAACTGCACCAGTTTATTATTGATCATGTTAGGAGATATAAGAGTCCTAGAAACACTGTTGACATCACACCTGCTCTTGTTATCTCCTTGAGGGGGGAAAGGACACTTCTCTCTTTCTATAGAACAAGGCCAACTATTATACATTCAGTTTAAGTGGTTGTTGTACATTGTGTCAGGAATCCCAATAATAGCAATGAAATGTTAGCTCTACATTGTAGTTGGGAAAGGGCAAGATTATTGTGATTGCTTGCTAACTTTAAACCACATACTCAGAATGCTATAGTAGCTGGCATTGCATAATCACCTAATAACATTTTAACTAACTAGCACAGTAAACCTGCAGCCACCATAAAGTTCAAATTCCATACAGGCCTCAGATTCTTTGCCAAATCCCTGTTTAAGAGGTCAGTTCAAATCTCCAGTAAAAGTCATCTCCTTGGAGACTGCTGGCAGGGAAAAGAGTTTACAACAGAAAAAGAGAAGAGTTAGAGAGAGAGGAGCCACTTTTGTTCTACTCCTTGTCACTGAGTTCTTAATAATTGTTCCTGAGGAAAGGCAGCCCTCAATAGAAAAAAAAACCTCTACAACCTGATCTATCCCTCTGTCTTATCATCAACTGGGTGTCCATGTGCCCTTAATGCCTGCCAAGCTCCCTGCCTTGCTTTGCTTTTGACCCTGAAAAGAAAAATCAATTGAAGAATGAGAAAATGCCACTCTCCAGCACAATTTTGCTCTGCAATAAATGTCTCTTGGCCCATAAACATTCTTAGATTGTTTTTAATTGTGTGTTTAGTTTGGAGGTGTGCTCAACTCCCTAAAAAAAAAAAGGACAAGGATTAAGAGTTTCCTGCAAAAGAATAGGATTGGATAGAAAGGGTGATGGATAACATCCAGATATATTGGTGTTTGGTTATATCTTCAGAGCAGTCATTTTGGGAATTACCAAATCTAATATTATTGCTGTTACTACTGTTATTAATATTACTGATATTTTTCAGGAATGTTCCTAATACAGTTTGAACATTCTGTGTGGGTGCGTTAGCCTAAGAAGGCCAAAGAAATGCCAAATCTAAAGCTAGAGCTTTCTTTCCAGCACATGACTAATGGTCTCTTTATATTGAAAGGATCTAATTAATGTGAGCAAAATTTTAATTTTCGCTTCTATGAAGCCTGTTATTTCTTATGAGGTTTTCTGAAAGAGGTAAAAAAAAGTTAAGATCTCTTTCAAACAGAGTTCAGTTCCAGTGGTTTCATAAAAATATCCATGTAATTTTCCTGGAACCAAATTGGCAATTGCTTGTCATTGTATTCTTCTGAGAGACTTTTCTATTCCCATTTTAGCTTACAGCTCTGAAAGATATATTCCCCCAATAAATAAGGGATGGTGGGATACCATTTTCTTCAATTAACAGTTTTATTTACTGAGTCTACTTGACCATTTCTTCCCCCTCTGCAGATACATCTTCCTGTCAGTCTTATGACATTGCCTGCAACAGGTCAGCATTCTATTCCACATTTCTACAATTTTGGGGACCATGTCATCGTAAGAAATTGGAAGGAAGGAAGGGGCTCCTTTTTCACTTCAGAAGGAGAAATGCATCATTCAATGTTTATTTACTAACTGTTTTCTTATTTGAGAGGCAGCCATCTGCCCCACCTCTCTGCTTGCATTTCAGGAATCCCAACTCAGAGAAAAGCCTTTGACTTACGTTTTCTTGGCAGGTTTGTTGGCAGTAATGCAACACTCTTCAGATTTGCTAGGAAAGCATACTTCATCTGTAAGGCTGAGCTGGCACCATGGAGAGATGAAAGCCTTTCAGGCTTCTGAGTGCCTCTACTAATGCTTTCCAAAATCAATCCTTCCTTGCAACCTATAGTAGCATCTCAGCACGAATGATTTGCAAACCAGGAGACAAATGCACATCCATAGCAATATATAACAGTTTGGTACAAGGAAGGTCCTTTTTCTATAGGAAGAATAAAAGGCTGCTTCAGGAAGCACAGGAAATCCAGGAGCAGCATACTCAGCAACTGACAAGTTTGAAACAGGCAAAGTGAGAACTCAATACTGTGGTCAGTTTTTAGCCTATTTCGATTAAGTCAAGGGACTGCCTGTGAGCTCCAAACAAGGAAACACATAGACATCTTTGTGCTGAAAAGCAGTTTAGATCTCTGATGGTGAGGAAAAAGCAGAGGGATTGCAGATTGATTGAAATGCATTTGGAGTAATTTGCAATTTGGGAGGCTTGTAATGTAATAAAACTCATTCCAGAGCAGGCTTTTTTAGTTTGGGTGTCCTCCAAATATATGGAATTCTCAGAATTCTCAGCAATAGTGATATTGGCAATGGAAATGTGAGAATAGAAAACTATGTATCTGGAAGATACTTTCATGGAAGGTCCAAAGGTTGGAAATCAACTACCGTATTTTTCAGAGTATAAGATGCACCAAGGTTTTGAAGAGGCAATTTTTTTAAAAAGTAGGTAGGTAGATAGAGGGATAGAGAGGAAGAGAAAGAGAGAGAAATACAGTAGCTAGGTAGGGAAAGAGAGAGGGTAGGTAGGTAGCAGTGATGTGCGGTGAGGTTTATGGCTGGTGAGGCACTGACAGTGGGGTTTCAATTTTTTTTAGACTTGGGGACTTCAACTCCCAGAATTCCACAGCCAGGCATGCTCAGTTCCGATTTAAAATGGCAGCATTTGTTTTTCTCCTTTGCGAAAAAGTTTTACTTCATTCTTTTTCTTCTCCCTCCCCCTCCTTCCTCCCTCTCTCAAACAGACACACGCACACAGAGAAGTTGGATCCCTCTCTCGCTCACTCACTCTCAAACAAACACAAACACAGAAGTTGGGTTGGATATATTTTCCAATGGCTTGAAAGCAGCTCCTCTGCCATTCCCCCCCCCCCATTCCCCTGCTGCCTTCCGATCCGAGCCTTTGATTGCAGGTGGAGCCACGTTGCCTTTTCAAATTTGTAATCAGTGAAGCTGGGCTTATATACTTTTATCCAGCTCTGTGTGTGTGTGTCTGTGTGTGTGTGTGTTTGAAAAGGCAACATGGCTCTGCATGCAATCAAACTTTTTGAATTCCTCCCCCTTCCTCCGACCCACACGTACCTTTTCCAGCTGTTTCAGAGAGGATTTCAACTCTGCTCTTGCCTGCCATCATGAAAAGAAAAAAAATGTAAAAGGAAAAAGGCATGAGCTGAGGCCAGGCTGAGCTAGTTGCTGCCAGAGCCTCCAAAAAGCCGCTAAAAAACGCCCTCTACAGGAGGCAGGAGAATGACATGCCTCATCTACGTCAGGAATTTTTCAGCTTTTAACCCTTGCTTTGCTCTGCTCAAGTGATCATAAAGTCAGACTAGATGAGGCACCTCGTTCTCCTGCCGCCTCCTGTAGAGGACACTTTTTAAGAGGCTTTTTTAAACAGTTAAGCACTAAGCAGAGTCATCCATGGTGATTCTGGCAGCAACTAGCTCAGCCTTTTTCCTTTTACGTTTTTTTTTTCTTTTCATGATGACAGTGGTGAGGCTCTGCCTCCCCTGCCTCCCCTGATTACAGGTCCCTGGTAGGTAGGTAGAGGGATAGAGAGAGAGAGAAATAGAAAGAGAGAGAGAGAAATACAGTAGATAGGTAGGTAGGGGAAGAGAGAGGGAGAGAGAGAGTAGGTAGGTTGGTAGGTAGAGGGATAGAAAGAGAGAAAGAGAGAAAGAGAAAGGAATACAGTACATAGGGAGAGTAGGTACATAGGTAGATAGAGGGGGAGAGAGAGAGAAATACAGTAGATAGGTAGGGAGAAAGAGAGAGTAGGTAGGTAGGTAGGTAGGTAGGTAGGTAGGTAGGTAGGTAGGTAGGTAGAAAGAGGAAGAGAGAGAAAATGCAGTAGGTAGGTAGGGAGAGAGAGAGAGTAGGTAGGTAGGTAGACTTTTCCAGGTGTATTTATCCATGTGCTGAAGAAGGAAATCTCTGACAATCTGCAGCATCTAAGACTTTGTTTCTGTTGGCGCACAACTTGATCAATCTAATTCTCATCAATCAGTTAAAGAGCTTTCCAAAAGGGAAAAAAAAGTTTTTGCACTCTGTAAACCTCCCAAAAATGGTCCGTTTTTCACAAAAACGGGCCCATTTTTTTTTTTTAAAAAAAAAGGCATGAATAGCCTGGGGGGCTTGCAGAGTGCTCCTGGGGTGGGGGACCAAGCAAAAACTGGCCCATTTTTCACAAAAACGGGCCTGTTTTTGTCAACAAATTGCATGCATAGTCTTATGGAGGCTGATAGAGTGTTGCTGGGGACTGGGGTGGGGGGGGCAAAAACAGTCCATTTTTCACTCATTTCTGTCCTCCCCAGCCCCCAGGAGCTCTCTGAAAGTCTCCATAAAGGTATGCCCAGCCATTTTAGTGAAGAGAGCGGGGCTTCGGGAGGCAAAAAATGCTGTATTCAGTGTATAAGATGCACCCAGATTTTCAGCCTCATTTTTGAGGGGAAAAGTTGCGTCTTATACTCTGAAAAATATAGTAATAGTTTTCTAGTTAGAAGAAAAGGAAATTTATATAAACATTGGAAATAACTTCCTGATACCATGAAGAACTTAATGAGTGTAGAAACCTCCCCCTCCAGATTAAAATATTCTTTATTCTTAATATTAAAAAGAGGCAAGATAGAATATTTCCCCTAAAGGAGAAGAAGAGAAAATATTTTTTTATAAAAGTTGTTATTTTTAAACAATCATAAAACAAACAAACGTAGACACACATAAAGTATAAAAACTATCCTCGAATTTCCTACAGTGTGTAGATTGCTTACCAAGCTTTTGTGCCTCCTCACAATTTACATAGTCTCGTATTGTGACTCAGCAGACGTTTGCTGTGAGTTGAGTCGGGATGCAAGATTAACAATGCAGCTGGGGCTCGTTAGGGTCGTCTTCTGGTGATAAAAGGACGGATGGTGCCACGCCCTGGTTGCAGGAGTCAACGTTCAGCATTCATCAGTCATGGTTTGTTTGTGAGAGACACTTGGAGAAGTGATTTGCTTTCTGTAACCCTGATTCAAGGAGACACTTGGAGAAGTGCTTTGCTTTCTTTTTGACACCTGGTTTTGCCATAAGAGTTTTGTTTTGCATTCTGTTATCTCTTGTCAGAGACTTTGTTTATGTTTATTTTTGGGCTCACACCCAGTCTGAGCCGAGGACTGATAAAGTTCTTTCCTTTTAAGTTTGTCTGCCTGTCGTCTGTTAACGAGAGAGGAAGGGGGGACAGAACAGTCTCATATCATCGATCTAATATATATGTATACAATTATTATGATTATTAAACATTCATTGACTATAGCTATTAATACATCCTTTTTATGTGAAATACTGTAAATTTAAAATAAATTTATATTATGGCATTTCATTACATCATCATGGAATCCTCCAGTAATATTACATCTTTATATTCTATTCTATATAGAATTATTTATCTTTTATAACAAAGCTTTTCAACATCATCTCTATCTCTATGGAGATGATGATAATAATATGCATTATTATCATTGTTAATCATTTATTTGACTATAAACTATTATTACTTTGTCTTATGCATAATACTCAAAATTTAACTAAGTTTAACTTAATTTTTATTATGGCATTCCATTTCATTATCCTGTATCCTTCCAGAAGTAGTGCAGTCCTATATCTCTTATCACTTGTAGAATTTGGATTCTAATTGTTTTCTTGAAAAGTCTTGTGTGGATTTCTCTTGGCAATTTGTTGTTCATTGCATATCTTGTAAAGATTCGAACCCTCCATCTGCTATTTTCATCAGCTTGCTTTTAGTTATCACTGGTACTTCTGTCAAAAATTTTCTTATTATTCTGCCAGATTTCCTCCCTTTTCTTCTTCCATATTTTGAAGTCTGAGATAGTTCCAGTTCATCAACCTCTCCTTTCAATATTCCAATCCTATCATTTTCCTCCATGCTTGATTTACTGTCAATGTCAACAATTTTCTTATCACTTTGTTCATATTTTCCTTCAATTTTTTGAACTCTATCCTCAAATTTCATCATAGTTTTGAAAATATTCTCAAATCTTCCCTCCATTCTTTCTGTTCTTTGTTCTATAATCTCAAATCTCTTTTCAATATTTTCTGTACTTATTTGTAATTTTTGAATTTTTAGTATAATTATTTGCAATGTTAATTCCTTTTGTTCTTTATGTTGTGCCATTTTCCAAGTTGTAAACACTGCCACTAAGACATCCAAAGCTTTTTGCTAGGTTTCAAACAGATTCACTGTAATTTTTCAAGTCAAGGCTTTGTCTTTACTCCAGTCCAGCTACTGATAGTACTCCAGAAGAGCACCTGCATAAATAAACAGTGCTCTTCCCACTGTCCCATTCAATAAACAAAGTCAGAAGCCTTAAGATATAAGATATTTCCAAGCCTCCAGCCTCTAGGTGGCAGTGCTACTTCTTTTTCCTCTGTTTTTACCCCTCTCTTTAAGCTCCAAAGTTGAGAAAAGAAAAGAAAATGCTTAAAAGGTACAATCCAGCCGAGCGTTGAAAAGAAAGAGATTCTTGATCCACAATACAAAAAATGGAGAAAAATAGGAGGAGGAGGAGGAGGAGGAGGAGGAGGAGGAGGAGGAGGAGGAGGAGGAGGAGGGAGGAAAAGACCAGTCCAATTTAAAAAGTAAGAGGCATTTGCAAAAATTCCATCAATAAAAGAACAAAATTAAAAAAAGAAAGATAACACACTGATTTTAATCCAGGCTTAATTCACCACTTGCTTTCTTCTATCTTCAATTTTAATTTTACTTTTAATCTTTTGGGGTATTCTCTTCTCTAATATTAAAATTTATCTCACCATTTCGACACACTCTCTCTCCTGCTTTTCTTCCATTCAGGGGCTGTCCCGACCTTGTGCAGTTTCAATGGTTGCTTCTCTTTCGCCAGAAAAAAAGGGCTTCTCCTGGATCAATCAGGGACTTTCCGATGTCCCTGAGATCAGCAGGAAATGCCCTTCTCTATCACCATCTCTATGGGACAGTTTAGGTCAAAAAGGACCATCCAGCAGCAGAGATGTCGACAGCAATCCTGGAGCTCCAAGATTGCATGTTGTGTCGTCACAATGTCAAGCACCGTCTATCCAAAGAGAAAATCTTAACAAAGGCAGAAAGCAGCCCCAGTCTTCCTGCCATAGGAAAATAGCCTCCAGACTGGTATTTAGGAATGGAGATTTTGTATCCATTCAGAAAGACTGGGCCAAACTATTTATAAGCAAAGAGCAACCATAAATCCTAAAGAAGCAACACAAGAGGCAAGGAGTCCAAACTGAATTAGCTGAAACAAACAAAATACCTAAGATTTGCATTTCCCCTCTTGCATGTACATGACCCTATAGAAATCTGGCAAAAGCCAATAGAATATTAAAGGACATATAGGAACATATAGGAATATTAAAGGACATATAGGAACAGGCATCTAAATCATAAAGTACCAAAGAATGCATAAAACCCACCTACTCTCAACCCCAATTTGTTATCTACCTCACAAACACGCTGCTGTAACTACTTTCTAGCTACCAAATAAATAGAGACTTCCTTTCCTGCAGACTGCCTTCATTTTATTCCCAGTGTCTTCCTCCTGGCTTGGAACTGGACCTGATTTTTCTTCCAACAGGAGCAACAGATGGCATCAGAAGGTAGTGAGGCTTCCCTTAATGATCCCTTTTAAGCATAAGACTGCATGCTTATGTATGAAATATGTAATGGTAATTTCCTTCATCAGAAGAGAGTTAACCTAGAGACTTTGTACATTCATTCAAAAAATGTAACTTTAGTTAGTTTCTTTGCAAAAATCATATAAAATCAAATGAGAACAATCTTTGTACTACAAATATATACACATTTATTAATTTAAAAATTAATATAAAAATACTTGGAAAGATTCCTTATGTGATGATTGTAGTACAAAATTTGCACCCAGCATTACATTATCCATTGGACATGTAAAATGCCCATTTATTAGGGAGGGATTTGCGGGCTTCCTTCTTCCTGCTTAAATGTGTTAGCCATTCCAATAGATTGCCACATTTGTATCACCAGAGGTTTGCATTTCCAGAACAACTTTAATTACCAGTCTGATTTAAATTCATAAGGAATTATAGGGTTTAGATGGGATACATTCAGAAACAGCCTTAGGGATTTCAGGATAAGAAGGCTGTCTGAAGCTCAGCCTCAAATACATTCTCATGGGGTTCTCAGACTGGGGAATAAATTTGTTTTTAATCCAAATGCCCTTGAATATTTGATAGAGAGGAGCTCACTAGAAGAATGTAAAAATATATTGCACGGGCGAAGTTGGGCTGAGTAAATAAATAAATAATGGTAACTGCAGGTAGTCCCAGAAAAATATTGAAGTATCATCATGATTTCTTCATTTTTAGAAGACTACACTAATTCTTCACTCTCTGGGTCCCCAAATAAAACTTATTTCAATTCCAAAAAATACCTTTCAGAAATATGTTGTGAAAGATACTGAAATCTACAATACATGAAACATACTTGGTTTTATATGTAACCGCTAAGAGATAAGTCCCTTTGAGTTCTCTGGGCCTTTTGTCAGGTTAACAGAGTCCTCCTAAAATATGTAGCTTGTCTAAGGAGCAAAATGTGCTGCATCTGCCATCTTGCAGATTTTGACACCTTTCCCAAGAATGCACTTGAATTACATACTTTCCACAAAGCTAGAAAAATATAAAGCCTTCATTCTTGATTAAAGAAGGGAGAACAGGAATCCACTTTCATTCCCAGTAAGTTTAGTTTATATATCAGGGGACGCAAGATAATCACCATTTCAAAGAACATGTCTAATGGCCATACAAACCTGCTTACATATTGGATAAGAAGAAGAGTTCTAAGCAGAGAACATTGCCCTCTAGTAACTATCAGGAAGTGTCATTTTATCCTATCTGTTCGAAGCCTCAGTTTCCCCCAAGATATGAATTATTTATAACACCCATTAGTAACCTGTCATCTCTCCCATACCTGCGAATATGAATTATTTCTTGTTGTTTCAAGTACTAAGATAAATAATATTTATAGCAGGTAAAGTTTAATTCACAAGTTCTTGTAACGATGATTAACAAAAATAGTATCATCCTTGCCACATCATCTTTTGTAGTCTTTGTTCCTGTTGACTGTCACTACCTTGTCATTGATTCAACCCAGTAGGCCAACCATTTTCTTGCGTCTTACTCTAATCATGTACAATGAACCAGTTTTCTGAACTCTCATGTTAATCATAGGAGGTTAATGTTAATCAAAGAATCAGATTAAACTATTTGTTACTCTGGAGTAACAGTATTAATAAAAAGTATTAGTAGAAAGAGTCATAGGTCACACACTTATTTGTCATGTATGTCATTATACATCTTGCTGGTCCCCATTATACACCTAACATGGGTCCATTGTTTACACCATAACTTTAACTTGCAACAATTCAAAGACTGTGACTTGGGGGGGGGGTTTCCCTTAATTGAAACTCTACCCATGTCCAATATAAAAAACATCCTTCAATGGCATGGACAGTGCCCATATTTTTTTTCTTTTCGCATTGTATCATGAATTCAATTTTTAAAATTCCTTTTAAACATGTGTTGACCTTTTCATCTGGACCACTAGATGGTAGCAAACAGAGGGGGGTGTAGCTCTTGGTTGACATCTAATGGTCATCCAAATGTGTACTTGAGATGCAGGAGCTAGATAAATGTGATTTAACAATTGAAGTTTGAAAAAGTGGTTTCTCAGTGAGATTGGTCCAGGAGCTACAAATTACTTGAAGCACATAGTGTTAAGATTAGATAGAGCAGAAAGGGCTTCACTGGGAGCAGTGTTGACTGGGAAGTGAATTCAAGACTAGAAAAGGAAAGCTCCAGGAGTATAAGTGCTGAATGCTTTCAATACTTTCAATGGCATGCCTTAAACTACAAGGGAGCTTTCCACTCTCTAAGTTGATTACTAGATGGCAGCAAAGAGTTGTCTGCTTAGTTATATAATACATTGTGTGAATTTACATATATTATGCCCTGTCTAGGTTCCCAGAGAATCACAACCAGTCAGGATTAAGTGAGTTAAACAGATAAATATTCACTTAGTTCCTTTCATTTTGAAAGAGTTATTCTTCACAATACTCTGTACTTCCATCTCCTAGCAACAGGGCAGCTTCAGAAATCATTGCTGCCCTGGACCAAACTGATCCTCTTTACCTAGTCCTTGAGAATGCTATTGTCTGCAGGCACAGTGTCAGAAGATGAAGAGGGATCAGAGTGAGTGGCTATGAATTCCCTATCATAGAATTTCTAACTGCAAGAGTTTTCCTGCATTTGGTCCATCTTCTCATTTGACTTCTGACACGATCCTACCTACTCATTATGCCTATTGTCCCTGCTGACCTCTTGACAAGATTGGCTTGATAGGTTTATTGCTAGCAATAATATAAATAAGAATTGCAGTTTCTCAGGTTAAGGATATACTGACAAGCGAGTTCCAAAATGGTGACCTCACTTTGCCTTTTGATTTGGTCATCAATTTCCTATTCACACATTCATTCATGAAAGCTCTTGGATTTGATTTTGGATTGAATAAAAAACTGAGCTGATCTTATTCCTATCTTCATAATTCCAGCAAAGATTTTAAGCACTGAGCAGGACACAATGTAAAATATTTCTTCATCAACTTGTCTAGAAGGCTGTGCACTTTGATCATCAGTTTTCTCTTCAATCTCTCTTTTTTTAATTTATTTATACATTTTTCTTTAACATATATAAGTATTTAGTAAACAGTGCATTGTCTGGGTCTTTTTACATATATATAATAATAGTAGTAATAATATACTTTACTTGTTTATAATAGTATTCTTCCAATGCTTCAATCTCTTGAACACCACTCCTATTCCCTTAGTTTCAGAACTACTTTCATCTTCCAGTCATGGGTTTGTTTGATTGGGTTTTTTGTCTTCTTCTGATGCTTAGAAGCAGTGACAGCTATTAATGCTAAGAGGTATTTCCCTTTCCATCAGTACAAAATGTTATTTATCTATCATTATCACAAAACATTCTCCAACTTCATACACACACAGAGCAATCTGAAATTTAATGGGTCCCTCATTTGCAATACCCAACTTGTCCTGATTCAAGTTCATCTCTTCCCTTTTTTTCCTTTTCTTGATGCCTGGCATCAAAGTTCACCATTCCACACTTTGTCATGATTTTTTTAATTAAGAAAGTAGAGGACAATTGCAAAAGCCTGAAAAAACAATTGACAGTTGCTTTCCTTCAACAACAAAAAGGAAGGAATAATAAAGAGGAAGATGCAATACAGTACTAATTTAACTCATTTTCATTTTAAAGGGGATGAGACATCTAGAAGATGAGAAGGCTCTGTAGGAAAACTGCTAACTGCCCTCCACCCACAGAAAAACTGCTGATATTCATTTACTGTCTCCTCTTTTAAAGTGCTGCTAACGTTTTTCTTTCTCTAGTAGGATTGCAAAGACAACCTGTTGTGCCCTTCTGTGCTGCTCCATAATAAAATTCTGTCTAGATAATTAAATATAAACATTACAGTTACTTACAACTATGGACCTTTGTGGCTGTGCACTGAAAAGTTTTGTTAAGAAATAGTAAACAACCAACTATACACTCTCACCGATAACAGTTGGCAAATGAAAGATAAATCTCCATTTTCTTATATTTTGTGGAATAAAGGAAAAAGCTATGATTTAAAGAAGTCTGCATAATAATACATTAAAGAGTCAGACATCGTGCATGACAAGCGACTGGTGACCACATTATGTATGCTGCTAGTGCACCAGACATTGTAGAATTGGAGGAAAAATCTTAGCATAATATCTGTTCTTTTAATGTCATTTGTATCTCTTTTCTGAAGGTCTCACAGTCACAAATTCCCTACCAATTACTCCTTCATCCTTATTTAACAGAAAATGGCAGGAATAAACAAGGGATCTTCTGCAATCAAGCAAGTGCTCTCCCTTGAACTATTCTCCTTCTTGTAAAAGAACACTAGGCATGTAAGCTAACTGCTTTCATGGATTGCTTGTAGTTCCAGAAATAATTGGTTGGTCAGCTAAAGCTTTGATCTAGCAGGAGTCTTGTTGGATTTGTTCAGTCTTCTTCTCCAAGAATTCTGTAAAGGAAATCTTGCAATAAAGTTAGAGCTAGTACTTGTGGTTGTGTTTCCTGCCTGGACTACCTTGCAAGGCTGGTAATCTTTCCACAAAATACATTTCTCCACCCGCCTCGCCTTTACGGTCCGAGAAACAAGGGAGAGCACCTCCTGAAGTGTTTGCCATGTCCATATTTCTTCTGCTGACTGAACTGCCATTTGTCTAATCTGTGGTCTTCCACCTGTCTCCCAGGGTATTTCTCACATACTATAATATACACATTTTTGAACTCTTTAAAATATTGAGGAAATGTTTTGCTTTTTTCTTCCACTAATATCTTAAGTGGTGGGGGAGTAAGTAGGGGGGGTACTCCTTATCAAAGTTTTGTCTATTTCCCTCCTTGACATTTGCTAGAAAAATTTTTTTGCTAGCAAAACATTTTGGTTTATGTAGGCCTTTATAACATAAGTTGTAGTTCTATTTGATTGTATTTCCTTACTCTATTTGCGTTATTTTTCTCTTTTCAGAATTTGTACTGTGAAAGTTACTATTGTAAGCAACCTTGAGCAGCATGTGGTGGAAAAGAGGATAAAAATGAATAGATTAAAAAAAGTTATGAAATAACTCTTTTCTCAGGCTTCATTATCCTCCTCACCCACAGCCCTCTGAGGAACTTTTGTCTTTAAATTCAACCTTTCTCCTTTGCTATCCCTTACCTTGGAATAAGATATCTGAATGATATTACGTCCTTAATTTCCTACAAATCCTTCTCCGAAACCTCTTTTCTCACAAAGCTCAACCCAGAGTTTCCTTAGTCTGTTCTGACCTTCTCCCGCAAGATGTCCTCCAGACAAGCAATGATTGTAATGGCAATGCTGGCTACAAAATTCCCAACAGGTACAAAAGGCTTGTGATTGGGCAAGCTATCCTCTGAGAAGGAATATATAATTAAAACAATCTCTGTACCTCCCCCCTCCCTCTTTCTCTCTCACACACACATTCCCCTTCTATTTTATGTTCCCAATTGCACACAGGTTCCTTGGAGCAGAGATGTATATTTTGAAGCAAGCATTTTGCACTATGTAAGAAAAAGAAGCTTACTAGAACAGGGATGTTTTTTCAGAAACAGTTCTTCCCAGGCCTCCATGAAAGGGCCCAGTTTCTTCTATCCATCCTTTCCCTTTCCATGAAATCATTCAATCAATAAAGCCATATTTGCTTAACAATCATTTTTACAAATGATACTTCTCGTGTATTGTCCTTTAAATAAAATAAGGTACTCTTTTTATCATTCATATATACATATATACATATACATACACACACACACACACACATATTCCACATATATATATTCCTACCCAGCCCCTATCTTTTTTACTTTGCTGCCCATATTTCATTTGTCCAATCTATATATCAATATGATTTATAAAGGCCTCAGCATACATCATTAAAAAAAGAGATTGCAATAATTTCCTCCAACTGGAGAATATCTACTAAGAGTTTTTATTTTATTTCCGCAATTCTGTCCATACTTTATGTGTGTATCTGTATGTACCTTATTTAACTATTTTTTTTCTCACTCTTTAGGAAATCTTTTGAAAACATAACGGTGGGGTGTCACAGCCTGTTGATTTAATAGTATCCAGAGTCCTTGGTCACCTTTAATTCCATCTTCCTCATTTTCCACAGTCAATGTCATGCACAACGAACACCATGGCACTAATTCTATATGTTGGATTGTGCTCTCTTGTAGCCAGACGGACTTGTCACCGTTCATCAGTGCCAAGAGAGCTATCTTGTCATGTATTTATTAGCTTTTAAAAAGATTTGTCTCTTTGTATGAATAAAAGCCGTCACTTTTTCATCTGCGTTTGTCAAGATTGCTGCTCTTCACACAGTTATCTGTTTTTCTCTCCTCCCAGGACATATCACCATTTTGATAGTCAAGCATCCATTCCAAGGCTGCCTGCTGAACCATTAACCTTGAGCCACAAAACACTCACTGAAAACAAATGCTGGGAAACTTTCCATTCTTCCCCAACTTATGTTTGCTTAAACAATGAATCTGCATGCAGCCTTGAAATGATGGAACTGTTTTCCATTTCAAATCCCATTGGCTCATATGATAAAGTATTCATACAATCCTTCCACAAATTGTGTTGCTACAAAGGGAATTTTGGGATTACAGTTCCCAAAATACACAGCTACAGGACATGTTGGCTGGATATTCTGGGTGTTGTTGGTCCCAATGATTCTGAGGAACTCCAGATTAGGAAAAGCCTTCCTGTGAGTAAATTCACACAGAAGTAAAAAGGTCAAATAGACGTTTGAAGCTATTCAGTTATTAGGTCATTTAGTTCAGAGAAGGCAATATTTTGAAATCCAAATGTCACATATTTTTCTTCTATTGTTTTTGATAACAAGAACCACATAAAGAGGGGATGATATAACAGTGTCACTCAAGTAAGCATGGTTTAGCTCATGTTTGAGGGAGGAAGCAATATTACCCAATAAGATACAATTGTCAACAAGCTTCACAGGTCTTTTTTTCTCTCTTACTAGAAATCATCAGATCATAACTTGATTTCTTTTTATATAGCTTTTGCAGTTTTCTTCAATTACGCAGGTAACCTTACTTGCTCCTAAATATCCTTTCCCATATTCCAAGTCTAATACCTTCTTCTAACTGTTCTTGATCTGTTCTACCTGAGCTACAATAAAAACAATGGAATAAAATAAAAATAAGAGAAGGAACAGCTCAAGGAAACAATGTGTTCATGTCAGAATAAGATAAGTCTAGGGAAAGAAGAACCAAATCTCAGAAAATCTCTTTTCCCTGATCTACCTTCTGTTCCAAACAATGAGTTTGTTTTCCAACAGAGTTTGTTCATTTTAGCTTTCTTTGTTAGTCTAACATTATGTAGGAGCAGTTGACATTTGCTTTTCTTCTAGAATTCATTTTGCCTAATCATTTGAGCTTTAAGGTAGTCAGAACAAACGCATATTCTGCTGTAACACTAGAGTTACATTTAGTTCTCCCCCAACAACCCACCCCCCAAACCAAGAAGGATATTTCAGTTTGGGAAGTGTTTTGTTATTCACATAAGTTTTAGGAAATACTGGCCATGTTGAAAAGGAATAATGGAATATTTGGGGAACACTAAATTGTCTGACCAAGAGGCTAAAACTTGGCACAGCACTATTGAAGTCCACACATCAGGGCACTTAAGTTCCCTAAACAATACCATGCTGCTTTGATACATTTCCTGAAAAAAGATGTGATTAGTTCTTGAGTTACTGTAATTTGTTAATTGGGGTTTAGCAGATTTGGCATGGCCTTCAACATATAAGGAGAAACAAACCATCTTTTTTATTCTCTACGATTCATTTTGCCTAATTCACTCTTGCAAATTCACTCTCTCCCATTCCTAGACCAGTTTGCATTACAATGTTTTCTTGTAATATTCCTTTTTTCCTCCAGAATTTTGCTTGATATACATATATGTGTGCATTTTTAATCAAAGAACTGCAGTGCACATCTGTAAAAGTACAAAAATTGAAAACTAATAATCAGAATCCTGTTTATATTTTTTGAGAATATTAGGCTTGCCTGTATTAAAATGCAAAAGAAATAAATGTCACCACCAGCCCTAAAATACACTTTCTTATTATGTATTTTTCTGCAAGTGTTTTGTGGCTACTGCATAACAGTTTGTCAGAAGGCAAAGTGATGTGAAAAGGGTGCCCTAAGAAAATTAATGGCTTGGTAAACTCGAACATAAGACAGGTTAACCGCCAAAAAGGAAATATAAATCATGACTGGTGATATAGATGGGAAAACAGCAGGAGAGAGCCCTGCCTTGGACACTGAAGGGCACTGAGAGACTCAGTGGCAAAACAGATTGAGGGGACATGCAAGACAGATCAACTCATTACTACTCAAATTAATGAGCCACTCAGTTGCTAAGCAAACATTTTGAATGTTGATTAAATCAACATGAAAGTCCAGCATCATCAATTATATCACTAGCAGTGTCATACTAGTGGCAACAATGTAATTATTTGAATCTCTTTCAGAAGTAATCTACAACACCCAGTGTGTAACAACCAGTATGTAGTACAGACAAGCAGAAGACTAGCAGGGCACATCCAGGAACGCCAACTACCGTGTTTCCCAGAAAATACGACAGGGTCTTATTTTCTTTTTACCTACAAAATATGACTTGGGCTTTATTATGGGGGGAGGGTTTGTTGTTTTGGGGTTGCCGGGCGGCTGCTCTCTTGTGAGCGGGCTCCCAAGGAGCCGGGCAAGCCTCATGGGCGAATGGCTGTGTTGCACTGTTTGGTTGTGGGCCAGCTGCCTGCACGCTCTATGGTTGTGGGTCAGCTGCCTGCAGAGCGTACAACCATAGAGCGTGTGCACAGAGCAACCACTGCCGAAAGACTCTGGTTGGAAGCTGTGGAAAAAGCCAGGCTGGGATGGCGGCAGTGGCGGAGGTGCCCTGACTCTGTAACGAGAGCTGGGCTATGCATCATGAGGCTGGGAGGTGGATGAGCGAGAGAGGAACAGTCGCTCACGCAACCCCCCTTTCCAGCTGTGCAGAGCGCCATTCACTGGCATTTGGAAGGCACCAAGCCGCGGGAGCCAGGCGGCGGCGAACAGGCGCTCCAACGGCTTGGTGATATCCCTAGGCCAGTGAATGGTGCTGTGCCCACCTGCAAAGGGGGTTTGCGTGAGCGGCTGTTCCGCTCTCACTCACCCACCTCCCAGCCTCATAATGCATGGCAAAGCTAGTCGCTTCATGGTTGTTGTGTTGCGCTGCTGCGACAGCACAACACAGCCATTCGCCCATGAGGCTGTGCCCAGCTCTTTGGGAGCCTGTTCGCAAGAGAGCAGCCACCCGGCAACCCCCCTCTTCAGCTGGACACAGTGTTGCTCACCAACCTAGCGGTATCCCGAAGGCGCCAAGCAACACGATCACCTTTGCCTCATCCCAGGTTCCCGCGGCTTGGCACCTTCAGGATACTGCTAGGTTGGTGAGCGGCACTCTGCTTGGCCGGAGGTGGGTGGTTGTCCAGGGGGCTTATATGTGGGAGGGCTTATATTTTTGCCCACCAGAAAAAATTGGTATGGCTGTATTATGAGGACATGTCGTAATTTCAGGGAACAGTCTGAAGACACAATGAAAACTCCTTAATCTCATAAAACATGGACAGTCAATCATAGTTCTCAAGATGGAAAACTGAGTATGCTAAACCAAACTAAATAGAAAAATGTAGGGAATTCTTGGAGCTTGGTATGCAGAGAAATCAGCCCTCAATAGGCACATAGAGAAAAACCACATTTAAACAATACAAAAGGGACTATAAAAAAGCTAAGAAGTAAACAAAGAGACCAGAAAACTGCCTCTCCAGCATCTTACACCAGATAAAATGGGTTAACACCAGATTAACAAAAGTGCATATAGTCAAAGCTATGGTTTTCCCAATTGCTATATATGGCCGTAAAAGCTGGAGCATAAGGAAGGCTGAACGCCAAAGAATTAAGGCCTTTGAACTATGGTGCTGGAGAAGATTCCTGCAAGTCCTTTGGACTGCAAGGTGGTCAAATTGGTCAGTCCTAGAGATCAATCCTGACTGTTCTTTAGAAGACCAAATCCTGAAGATGAAACTCAAATACTTTGACCACCTAATGAGAAGGAAGGACTCATTGGAGAAGAGCCTACTGCTGGGAATGATTGAGAAAGAAGAAGGGAACAACAGAGAATGAGGTGGCTGGTTGAAGCCGCTGAAGCAGTTGGTGTGAGCTTAAATGGACTCTGGGGAATGATAAAGGACAGGAAGGCCTGGAGGAATGTTGTCTATGGGGTCAGAATGCATTGAACACAACTTCACAACTAATAACAACATCAGATTAAAAATATGAAGCAGAAAACCACTAAGGAGAAAGCACACCAACACTGCCAAGTTACTAGATATCATTAGGGAGCAAATCCCACACTCAGTAGCACTAATGATATTACTTAATCAGTTAAGGCTGCAAGCAAACCACCAAGCTCAGAGAGCACCAGTTCACCCCTGAGCTACATATGTTCTCTTCTTTCAAGTAGCTTTTATCCTCCCTTGAAATGCTATCCCATTCTAAATGGAAACATAAGTTTAAACAGTCGTCTTTGATATTGATAAATATAGGGAGGGAAAGAAGAGAAAATTGAGCATAAATAGTTGCAATCAATTATTGGACCAAGAACTGAGAAAAGCAGCACTCTTCGATTAGACAGTATGGATAACTTCTAAATTCTCTAAATTCTCAACAAAAATCATCCTGATCAGTTTGGAATAATTCTAATTCATATAGGACTGGATTATGTACTTGGAAGGTCTTTGTTAGGGGTATCAAACTCGCATAGTCACAGTGACGTATCACAACTTTTTTCCCCTTTGCTAAAATGGAGGTGGGCATGACCAGCGCATGAACCATCTGGCCCAGAGGGCGAGAGTTTGACAATCCTGGTCTAGGTCCTTTATGCATTCAAATATCAAACTGAAAGCGGATCCATAAGACTGAGAACCTCTCCCATGTTATTGATAAAACACAAAAAGGGGAGTTGAAATGTGATTAAAATACCTCTGGTTCATGCATTTGATCAGTATATCTGCTTTATTTTTAGGATCTTCTTCTGCTATTGTTACCATCGTACTGAACATACTTTTTCTGATGATTGCTGTCAAAGCTTTGTTATGCCTCAGAGACTTGTAAACACATTTATTGGCAATTAAAAATGCTTCTACATTTGGCTGGTGGGTCACCTCTTCCCTCTTGTCTGAATTACCCAACTCATTAGACTGAATTAGTGCTTAATAAATGCTGAGTTCTTACTGGGGTTGCAGCCATTTAGGAGCCAACACGCAACATTAATGCTGGGGCTAAGGGTAGCCTGGGCCTAATGCATAAGTATGTTTACCCATCTGGTTGTTTTTCCATTTTTAATTAAAAAATGACTTTGGGGTGTCATTTTATATTAACAAGCAATTGAAAGGCTGTCCAGTCATTCTTTGAATCAAAAGGGATATTCATAAAACTCCTTTAAGATCGCATTGGTCGTATGACTGTTGAGAACACTTAACAGTGTGTGAGGAACAGCTAACGGCATTGCAGTGGCTAGAAAAGAAAGATTATAGAGGGATAATACATAGCTCTGATTAGTATTGATCTTATTAGTGTTTTGGTTGAATTCAATTTTTTTTTATTTTTCTAATTTTAAAATGACTTTTGTTTTGTCATAGGATACTTGGAATCCTATTTCACTTCTGAATAGCTAATTGTCAGAGTCTCATTCCCTTTAAATAAGATACAGGTACTCTTTGACGTACGACCACAATTGAACCCAACATTTCTATTGCTAAATGTAACATTGTTAACTGAGTTTTGCCCCATTTCTTGCTCAGTTGTTAAGTGAATCGCTGTAGTTGTTAATTTAGTAACATGGTTGTTGAGTGAATTCCCCATTGACTTTGCTTTTATCAGATGGCCGCAAAAGGTGATCACATGACCCAGGGACTCTGCAATTGTCATAAATATCAGTCAGTCGCCATACGTCTGAATTTTCATCACGTGACCATGGGGATGAAGCAGGTCGTAAGTGTAAAAAATGGTCGTAGGTCACTTTTTTCAGGACCGTTGTAACTTTCAATGGTCACTAAATGAACTGTTATAAGTTGAGGGCTACCGGTACATAGTTGTTAAATAAAAATCATTTTGGTGGTGGGAATTCAAATTTTTTTACTACTGGTTCTGTGGGCGTGGTTTTGTGGGTGTGGCTTCATGGGCATGGCTTGATAGGCGTGGCTTGAAAGGATACTGTAAAAGCTCCATTCCCACCCCACTCCAGGGGAAGGTTACTGCAAAATCTCCATTTCCTCCTGATCAGCTGGGACTCAGGAGGCAGAGACTAGATGGGGGCGGGGCCAGTCAGAGGTGGAATTTTCCGGTTCTCCAAACTATTCAAAATTTCCACTACCTGTTCTCCAGAACTGGTCAGAACCTGCTGAATACCACCTCTGATTCATTTGCATTACTGTTTATGGGGTTTCCCCCCTCACAAGTATTCAGGGTGAGAGATTAGAAGCATGATCTAGAAAACAACAATAAAAACAAATGGCAGCCCTTGTGGATGTCCTGTCACCCACCCTCATTACTCACAATCAATCTAAAAATAGCCTTGAAACCAATACGGAATCTAAAGGTATTGGGGATAAAAGATGGTTTTGGGGATCGGTGCTTTTCAGCATTTTATCTTTATCGTTTTGTTTGAAATTAAAGATATATTTAAAACAAAGTGTTTCTATACTTCGACCTGTCTTGTCTGATTTTTTTTCTTGCACTTACAGGCAAATGCAGCACAGGGCACTAATGATGACAAGTGCAGGATGAGAGACTTTTGCAGTAAAAAGGCGCCATCCGGATCTGCTGAATGCCAGTGGCACTTGCAGGTGATTTGCCATATCCCATTGTTCAGCAGGGTTGATGCATCACTTCTGCTGTCACTGCAGCAGCCCTTGATACATGAATGAAAGGCTCTTTCAATAGCATTTATAAATGTGCATTAAGCAGAAGGAGATCCTTGGCATTGCTTGAGATCGCAAGCATCAGCAAAAGACAGGACAAAAAGAAATGAAATGTATCCTGCTATGTTGGCTGAATTCTTGATACCCTTTTCCATCAGCTTGAAGGACTCTGAGAATAAAGGTGAGTGAAGCAAATGCTACCTGCATTCTTGCTATTTCGACTTTCATTTAAAAATAAAATAAACATTCCTATAACTTTTGAAATGAGTTGTGCAACTGGAAAAAAAACACCTCTGTACTTAACTTTTCTTCCCCCACAAAAAATATAGAAATACTAATATTATCTTTGCATAAATTCTTTTGTAAGTTATCTTTTTTAAACAATGTTATTGATTTTAATTATTTTATTGGCCCAGTCAGATCTATGTTCTGTCCAGGGGTGGGCTGCTACAGGTTCACTTAATTTCAGGAGAACCCATAGCTAATGTTATGGCCAGTTTGGAGACCCTCCAAATCCCACCTTTGGCTGGCCCTAACCAAACCACCCAGCCCTCCCACCTCACTCCACCCCTTCTAGGAGTCTCCATGTTTTGGACGCAAGGTAAGTGCAGGGCCCATGTGGAGGTTTGAGGAGAGAGAAAACTAGGCCTCCCAGAAGTTTTGGAAGGCCAGAAACAGGCTGTTTCTGACTTCCGGAACCCAGGGGAGGCAGTTTTCGCTCTCTCAGAAGCTCGAGGAAAGCCTCCAGAGCCTGGGGAAGGTGAAAACATCCCCCCCACCTGGCCATGGTGCAGGAGGCCAACTAGGCCATGCCCACCATGGCCAAGCCTACCCAGCAACTGGGCAGAGAACCCGTTGCTGAAATTTTTGAATCTCACCCCTGGTTCTGTCCTCATTTTACAAATGTCTCTAACCTGTAGCTCTTCTGCAAGTTATGCTTGGGTCCACATAATACACCAGAGAAGGCTAAAATGAAATTGGACAATTAATAAATTGACATCATATAAAAATCAAGCCATTTTCTTAGTCTAAGGAACCATGGAGGTGACCTGAGAGAAACTATGCCATGGCAGTTACAAAGCATACTTTAAATCCAGGACAAAAAGAAAAGATTAGGAAGTACTGTCACTTAACTAACTGTAACTTAGCTTAAACTAACTCCATCTTAGTTCTTCAGGATACAAAGAGAAAGAGTGGGCAAATGCTATCAGGTTTTTCAAAGTTCTACTACAGTCTATATCAATGGAGTTCCAGTCATTCTTGGAGTGTCTGTTTCCTGACTTAGCCTACCTCAAAGGACTGACCCTTAGCATGTTGGGTGATTGAGACTACAGTAAACGGGTTGACTCTATGAGAAGAAAGCATCAAACTTCCTTTCTCCAAAACCTTTAGAGTCTCTATTCCTTAATAGGCATGCCACCACTATTTCTCCAAGGAATAACTCCTTTGTCTTTCTCCTAAACTCTGATGTAGGACTAAGAGGGTTCCCAAATTCTCCTACCTTCCTGGCAAGTAAAAATTTAAATGATATGATTAAGTAATTGCCATATTGCCACTATAAAGCATCAACATGTGAAACTTAGAGGGATCAGTTTTTCTTTCCCCTCTTAGGAGATGGATTAATCTCACAAGAGAGATACGGAAACACTTTTAAAAACACGGAAGGAAAGCTTTTCACTTTTCAGTGTTAAAATCATGAATATACAGTATTCAATGAGCTAACCTGTGGAGCTGCTTCATTTATAATATGCAACAGCTAGCAAAGAGGTGAAAGTAGAAATTCTAAAGATCACAAAACAACACTGATCTGTTACAATTTCCCCCCAGGTTCTGAGTTTTACGGATCTCAAAGAATTTCCTAGATAAATATTAGACTAAAATCAGAATGACAGATGAAATTGACATTTGATGCACTTTCAGTTTAGAATGTTTACCTGTTTCTTAGAGAGAACCCACATCCTCAAGCAAAAACCCCTGGACTTCCTTCAGCCCTAGAGGTAATTTAGCAGGGCTTTTGGAGAGGTGTTACATCGCTGCTCAGGCACAGCAACTCCTCTCAATCCCCCAGAGTTCTGTCTTTGGTTTTAAAAGAACTAAGCTTTTTCTTATCCAGGAGAAGAAAAGGCTGAGGCATCCGCTTTTGGTTTACCTGATGGAAGTTATGCCTCCCAGAGTGTTGATTCAGCTGGAGTTAAAGGAATGTATATTCCCAGTCAGGAAAGCCAGTTCTCCTCCTTGTGAATGCGAACTGGCATCAGAACAGAGGCTATCATTACATTTGAGTGTAACACTTTGTATGAAAATAGCAAGTATATTTTGTTAATCAGGGGTTTTATAGTTTAGCATGCTTTGTGGATCCACTAGCAGGAAATTAGCACGAATAAGTACAGCTAGCCATCTCAACCAGAAAAACACTTGAGGGAACCAGCGATCAGGGAGAGACACCATCAGAGGCAGCGGTGGGATTCACTTACCTTCCCTACCAGTTCACAAATGTGAGCGTAACTGCGCCCCATCTGCTCATGCACACCACCTTTTGTGCATGCACAGTGATCAAGGATTACATCAGGGCAGGTGGGTGGAGCCTCCCACAGCCGCCACTCCCAGTTCACTTGAACCAGAGAGAACTGGCTTGATACCACCTCTGATCAGAGGGCATTTAACTAGGCTCTCCAAAACTTGTGATGATGACAAAAGCCCAGCTCCCAAAATGAATACATCAAAAGATTATTTTGATCAATTTTCCTATTGGGGTGTGTGTGTTTATACATGTTTACACACACACACACACACACACACACACACACACACACTTTTTGGCTTATCACCTAAGAAAAAAAAGGCTATTAAAAGGAAACATGATAGAAGACTGGAAAAAGATAATGTTGGCACCCAAACAATCCTATTACATCAGAGATTCAGCACATATTAAGGAAAGTAGATTTTTATAGGTACATAATAATAATATGAAATTTATTCCCATCTGATATCAATCTATTTGCATGATTTTAACAGGACTAGATAAATTCCTGGAGAATCAGCTAATAAGTAGCTACTAGTCATATTGCTCCATGGTTCTGGAGGGAAGCATGCCTCTCTTAATATCCATTAGCCATCATTGCAGCTGACCTACTTTTAATTTTCCAGGAATCTACCAGCTAAAAATAAACACACTATTTCCCTCAAAATCCAGTATTGTTCATATATTCTTGGAACTTATACTCCT